>NW_020824941.1:0-129577 GCF_003285875.2 Drosophila novamexicana | reverse complement strand
TTTATATCACATCTTGTTGCGTTGAAATTTGTATGTCGCCCTGAAGTACAAGTTCGACTGCAACGGTTTTGACTTCACTATTCGAATTTATATTTATTTGCAGCTGTTCTTGCACTAATTGTACTAGAAACACTTTTTATACCCTTGCAGAGGGTATTATATTTTTGTCGTGAAATGTGTAACGCATAGAAGGAGCATCGCCGACCCCATAAAGTATATATATTCTTGATCAGCATCGACAGCCGAGCCGATATAGCCATGTCCGTCTGTCCGTCTGTCTGTTTCTATGCGAACTAGTTTCTCAGTTTTAAAGCTATCTTAATGAAACCTTGCAGAAGTCCCTTATTCTGTTGCACCAAAAAACATTTTGTTTTTCAAGATATGTTAACCAAACTTGACATTTATTAGTTTTACTATACTCCTCATATATAGGCAAAATCCTATTAAGATCGGACCACTATTTCATATATCTGCCATAGGATTGTTCGGTCGAAAACTAAGTTTTTGATTAAAAGCCATTTTTGTTTATTAAGATATCTTGACCAAACTCGGCATTAACTATTTTCCCTGTGCTTCTTAGATACGGGCAGAGCACTATAAGCATTATGAAAAGGTTGGGTCTGCAAGGGTATTAGATCTTCGGCGTGCTGAAGATAGCCCTTTATTCTATTCTTTTATATTATATTTTTTAATTTTGAGAGAAAATATTTCGTTTAACCACATTCGTTCCACCATAGCACCTTTTTCTTTTTACACATTTTAGTTTAACTTACAAGATAATGATACAGAGGAGATTCATGATCCGTAGTCCGACTGCACCAGTTTCCAGAGGAGGCCCTTGTCCAGCGTTAAAGGTGACTTCCTTAGTGCCTTGTTATGTGACCTCTGATGTTGAAAATGTTCCTCCAGCTTAAGTCTATTATTAAGTCAAGAATTTAATGATGCGAAATAAAGATTACAACCGTTTTATGTTGAAGTTCAAACCAAACTGAATATTCTTTATTAACAGAAGTATGTATATATCAGCAGCCAAGCTTGTCGACGATGGTGTCCTATTTCTATATGATGATGTTGCGTTTTTGGGTTGATGTAGCTACATAATGCTACAATGTTGTGTAGGCACTTTTGGTCAAGTACAGGGTGTCTAAGTTAGAGTCGCCCACACAATGAAGATTGTTTATGTTGGCTTGCCTAGTGGTGGCTTGGGGGGTGCCATCTCGAGAGGGACTGCGATGGTAACTCGCGCGTCAGATGCGTGGCAATAATGAATTTTCTTTTGCGCCCATGATCTCTGTGTGTGTGTGCTTTTTTTTTTGTGTATTCTGTTTTTTAGCAAACTATTATAAAAAAATTATAGGTTACATTTTATGCTTAGGATGTAGTAGGGGTGATTGTGTAGCGTGAATTGCCTGCGGAACGGCCGCAAAGCATTGCTTCACAGACATGTTGCTACGTAAACTTCCTCTGCTCTCTGTCTGTTGCGCTCAACTCCTCTGAATTCCAGCATTACTTTTGCTGCGAAGGTGTTGGCTGCGTCCCACGTTTGTGCGGTCTCTAGCATGTTCTTGACCAGGTTGTCCACCGTGATAGGTCTGTCCTCCAGTTCCTGTCTGTTCGCTGAGAACCGACCACACTCGAAGATGATGTGGTTTGCGTCCTCACTCGTCTGTGTTGCCTTGGCCAAATCGCTTCAAGTAGCCCCTGAAGCATCCGTTGAGCCGCATCCGATAAGAGCCGCGTTAAGTAGAAATTAGTGTTTCCATACTTGCGGTTTACCCAGACTTCCAGGTTTGGGATGAGCCTTTACGTCCAGCGTCCTTTAGATGAGCGATCCCAACGTGTTTGCCATTGTGCAATGCTTTGCATCGTTGCTGTGGTGCGAACCGAGTTTGCTCTGGTGTTTCCATTAAAAGCTCTATAGCAAACTAACGCTTCGGTCGCCAGTTCATTCCTGCGATGACCAAAGCCGCTTCGTCTGATATTGTCCGGAAGGCACAGCTAGCCCGTAGAGCGCTTAGGCGATAATAGAATTTCGCCCCGGCTGTAGCTAGGAACAGCCATTGCTCTGCTCCAGATGGGGGACGCGTACATTACGACCGCCTTGTTTACGGTCATGAAAAGACGGCGTCTCTGCTCTTTCGGTCCTCGAGTGTTCAGCATAATCCTGGATAGCGATCGACAGGATTCTGCTGCTTTCTTGTGCACAAATTCCAAGTGCTCTCTGAAATACATTCTCGTGTCTAGCATGACGCCCAGGTACTATATCGCCCTCGCGGAGTCAATTACAGCGCTGCCGACTCGTAGGTGCGCTGTTTCCACCTTTTTTTCGGCTGCTGACTAACACCGCTTCTGTTTTATGAGCAGCCAGCTCAAGTCCAGCTGCTGCCAGCCATTGGTGCACACGGTCAATGCTGTGGTTGCACGATTCCTCGACGTCCTTCAATTCCTTGCCGACGACTACAAGGGCCACGTCGTCCGCGAAGCCGATGATGCTTGTTTCGATCGGGAGTTCCAGTCGGAGGATGCTATCGTACATGATATTCCAGAGGGGGGGTCCTAGAACTGAGCCTTGGGCCACCCCGGCTGACACTCGGTGTGTAGCGGGGCCATCAGCGGTGTCGTATTGCAGCAGTCTTCCTCTAAAGTAGCTGCTTATCATCTGCTGAAGGTAATTTGGGTAATTGACAGGGTATCCAATATTTTGTCCCACCTGGCTGTGTTAAAGGCGTTTTTAACATCCAGCGTGACAATGAGGCAGTACTTTTTTGGGTCACTCTTCCATCGTGATCCTTGGATGGCGTTTGTTGCTATGCCGACCACTTTGTCTAAAGCGTCTACTGTCGATTTTGCCTTGGCCAAATTTATTTTGGGACAAGCCACCATTGTTGTCAACAGCTGCTGTCAGCATGGTGCAGATTAGCTTCTCCAACACTTTGCCCAACGTGTCCAGGAGGCAAATCGGTCTGTATAACGACGGGTCGTCTGGCGGCTTACCGGGCTTCGGTAGCAGGACTAGCTTTTGACGTTTTCATATCGTGGGGAAAGTTCTCTCCGTTAGGCACCTGTTAAAAAGCTGCACAAGCTGCGCAGGGTGCAAGGACATCGCTAGTTTCAGCGCACAATATGGGATTCCATTCGGACCCGGCGCCTTACTGGGCTTTCGGCAATCGTCAGCACCTCGTCGATTGAAACTTCGTCGATTTGCACCGGCGTGGCTGCTTCGTGGCTCGATGGGCGGGTTTGCGCATGTACTTCGGGTCTGTTTGGGAATAGCATTTCCACAATCAACTTAATTTCACTTCGGTCAGAGGGCTGCGTTTGCTTGCCGGCGTAGAGTCTTTTGACGACAGTTTTATATGCCTTGCCCCAAGGATCATATTCGGCTGAGTCGCATAGCTCCAGGAAGCATTCTCTCTTGCTATCACGTATGGCCATCTTTAGCCTTTTTCTGGCCCTTTGGTACCCTAGTTGCTCTTCGGCTGGGTCTACCTCGGGCTCGCTGATATCTCATTCTGGCTTGGATGCAGTTCCGCCGTGCCTCGGCAATATTTTCGTTCTCTGTCGTGCTCTCGTCACAGGCACGCGGTTATTCACACGCCATTTGGGAGGCTCTACTCTCTGCGTTGCTGGCTGTGGCAAGCGATTGGTCAGCTTTCGAAAAGGCCTCGGGGTCGAAAGTATCCAAGCGGTAAGCTTTCCGCCTTATGCTTCTCATTTTTGCCGCTGTTCCCCCGCTGCTTGCGGTGTATATGTCGCTTATTTCCCATTTAGCTGCGCCGAAGAGTGACGAGATAAGGTAAGATCGATTACTGATCCGACACCGCCCCGCATAAAGGTGTTTTGCGAGCTGGAGTTTAGCATGGCTGTATCCAGGGCTGCGAAGCTTTCCATCAGGGCACGACCTCTCGCATTAGTTGCTTAGCTGCCCCATAAAACTGCCCAGGCGTTAAAGTCACCAGCAATAATGACCTTCCGCCGCAGCTGTGAATTCACTAAGCTGCATGCTAGGGGCCACGTAGCAGCTGTATATCCACTGACTGCCGTATTGTGCGCGTACAAACCCTGTTAAGGACTTTGTATTCTTCAGCGATGTCGATGGGTCGCCGCATACGCAGAGCGCAGCTTTTCCATCCTAATCCTTGGTCCATATTCTGGGGCAGTTGGTCTCTCGGTGGTAAGGCTCGCTAATAATGGCAATATCGATGCGCATTTCGCTGACAGTCTGCTCTAAGAGGGCTTGAGCAGCTATGCAGTGGTTAAGGTTTAATTTGAGTATCTTTAACATTTCAGTTTGCTTACTGCCTTGCGGTACGCCAGGCACTTAAGGTTGCCTGTAGCGTGGTCCGTTGACTGCATTTAGGTGGCTTGGAGCAATTATTCGTTACGTGTCCTGTGCCCCCGCATGAAGCATGCGCTTTTTAAGTCCTCACCGCTGGTGCAGTTTGCAGCGATGTGGCCGAACCCCTGGCATTTACAGCATCGCTTTGGCTGGTCGATTGCGCGTATTCGTCAGACCACCCATCCAATTCTCACCTTGGCCATCCGACTAGCGTCCTGGCTTTTGACGCCGGAAGATTTATTGTGGCTCTTTGCTGGTCGTAGCGACTTGATCGCTTCCACCGATAGGTTGTCTTCTTATAGGGCAACTTTAACTGCGTCGAGCACTTCATCTTCTTCCAGGTCCCTTATCTCAACTTGGCACATCGGCACTTAGGAGCTTGAGGGCCGGGTCGCCCTTCACGAGCTTGAGCATATCAGCATACGTGCAATCGCCCACTCCGTGGACGCCATTGCGTCGGCTCTGGGACGCTTCTGCGTTCGCTTGCGTTCTTTGACTGGTGTCCAGCTCTCTGTGTTGCCCATCTGTTCAGAGTTGGCAGGGGCTGTCTTGGGTTACGTGAGCACTGCCTGCTTCGCTGGGTTTTGACCCTGGCGTTTAGCCTTCTTGGAGGGGGTTCTGCGCTGCTATGGTATGCCACCCCTCGGCCATTTGGGCGTACCTGCCTCTCTTTGGGCCCCGATCGTCATCGGGCGCGTCTTGAGCACGTTCGGCTCGCCGCGTCTGGCTAATGACGGCGTCGTTGGCACCTCCTCACACTTCGTTTCAGGCGCACAGAGCTTGAGCGCCACCTTCTGGAGGTTTTCTACTTTCGCGAGTTCTTCTCGCATGAGCCCGTTAATGTGGCGTTGTCAGTTGAACAGCGCCGTTAGGCCGTCTAGCACTATACCCATCTTTTCGAGCGTGCCTCTCAGCGTTCTTGGCAGCTCATCAGTGGCTTTTGCTGGTGACGACACAGCCGGTCTTTGCTGCACTGGCGTGACCGCCTGAAGTGGCGTTGATCGCTGCAGCGCAGAGCGGCGCACAAAGGCCTGCAGCTCATCCTCCATTTTTCCTATATGGGTACCTGCTCTAACTAACAGGGCTCTACAGGGAAGTCCCTCGGTGGCCAAAAGTTTCCCTCAGGCTTTTGACCGCTGGGAGTTATACCGTTCCGACTCGGTCACCAGAGAGCATTTTTTAAATGGGCGCTGCCGCTGCAGGGGGGTTGGAAATTAGGCAGTTCCGCGACCTTTTCGTCCTTGTTGCTCTGGAACCTGAAGTGCACACCGATACAAGAACAGCAAGAACAGCTTAAACCTGAAAGTATGCTGTAGTTTCTGCCAGTTATCCTGGACAGCTTATCGCCTGGTTGTTGTCTCCGCTGCGCAGTTTGGCCGTTGGATCTCTAGGGCCGATCAGCTGGCTGTGAACTGCGCTAGCCAACACTACCAACAGCTGTTAGAGTGAATGAAATCAAGTAATCATGAGTGGTAAAACTCACAATAGCGCAACACACCAAAGAGACGCCTCCACTCCCCTCGACTGGATCATGGAGTTGTAGACGCCGCCCCAGGAACGCTAAAATGCAAGAATTTCGCAACGACGTAGCAAATCCTTTCATTATTTCATATTACTCGTCCCTTCCAAAGGGAAGAAAGCCACCGACTTTTGAGAAAAATTGCATTTGTGGGGATTTTTGCTCATGCGGACGAATACACACACAGACAGTGTACACAAATTGAAAGAGCACTGAGAGTAGCCCAAAGCAGTTTCCTGTAGTGAGAGGGAATAAAAAAAAATGCAGCGATGCCTTTCTATCGCACAAGTCATATGTATTTCTGACTCTCTTGATGCCTGAGCGCGCGAGTGTGTCTCGAACCCGAACAAAAACGAAGGCGACTCTGGACTAACCGCACAAAATCGGAGAGGCCCCATCGCCGTCCACTGGTTGCCCAGTCTATATGTTGTTTGGTTAGTGATGTAATCAATGTAAGTATATTATATAAAAATAATAAGCAGTGATTAGTTTAATGCATCGATATCGTCCCCGATATCATACAACAAAAAAAAAAAAGAATAAAAAATTCACTTAGTAGAGTTTCGGGAAGTTTCAGTAAAAAATAGAGAAAGTTTTCGTGGTCGAGGCATGCACGCCTCATAACGTTTAATTTTTAATTTCTTAAAATTCATAAAAAAATAAAACATATGAACCTGCCGGCAAATACATATAAGTAAGTATATACAATTTTTACGCATGTTTAAATGGTGGCAGGCAAACGTATAAAATTCATAATAGTCAAAGTAGCACTAGTGTTGCGCGAAAATAAGGAAAAATACGAGAAAGGAAGGCTATCTTCGGCACGCCGAAGATCTAATACCCTTGCAGATCCAACCTTTTCATAATGATTATAGTGCTTTGTCCGTATCTAAGAAGCACAGGGAAAATAGTTAATGCCGATTTTGGTCAAGATATCTTCATAAACAAAAAAGGTTTTTAATCAAAATCCTAGTTTTCGACCGATCGTTCCTATGGCAGATATATGATATAGTAGTCCGATCTTAATAGGATTTTGTATATATATGAGGAGTATAGTAAAACAAATAAATGCCGAGTTTGGTCAGTATATCTTGAAAAACAAAATGTTTTTTCATACAACAACTTAATTTTCGACCGATCGTTCCTATTGCAGCTATATATATGATATAGTGGTCCGATCCAGCTTGTTTTGACATATGTGCTGCGTGCAACAGAAAAAGGGACTTCATTAAGATAGCTTTAAGACTAAGAGACTAGTTCGCATAGAAACAGACAGACGGAGATGGCTATATCGACTCGACTGTTGATGCTGATCAAGAATATATGCTCTTTATGGGGTCGGAGATGTCTCCTTCTATGCGTTACACATTTCACGAAAAAATTATAATATGCAGAGGCAAGGGTATAGAAAAATGTAATATTTGTCTCCAACGTGGTACCTAATGGCGGTCAGCAATAGCTTTCAATGACGTCCTTTGTTTGTTGCTGTTGTGCCTCAAATTAAAGAAATAAGATTAGTTGTTATAACTAAAAGATAACGCAGGGAGAGAAAGGCCCGCTTGCATAAAATTATAAAAAGAAAAGTAGCGATATCCTGTGAAGATAGAATGAAATAAGAAATAGGAATAATAGTTATAACTATACGCCCATATTGAACAGAGAAAAATGTCCGGCTGATTGTATGTTGATGGAGGGGAGGAGAATCATAAGTGCCGCCTAACATATAAAATTAAAGGGTGGTGAAATACGAATTAATTATTAGCACGACAGGGTGGGCGGTAGCGCCATGGCAACAACAGCGAAGCCACAGATTGATGGCCGATTCGTTGTTATTGAGTTTTTTGTAGTTTTGTTTTTCGTATTTGTGCCGCTGTCCTATGTGTACGTTTTTGAGTCAGATGTTGGTTGATGTGTAGATTTGGTAAAGTTTTGTGCGATTGTTCGTGCCGGCGGGCGCAGATAATGAGAGTACTGGCTGGCCGGCGCGTAAGAGTAGGTCAATCTGGATAGCTCAATACAATGTCATACTGGGATTAATTTCTGAAGAAGCGATGAAAATAATTCAACTGACGTCTGCAAACAATTGGACATCCCTGAAGAGCTGCTAAGAAGTCTTCATTTTATTAAATACACTGGAAATTTGAGTACATTTTGCCAAGAGCTCGACTCATCCATTTATAATAAGTTACACTTTGAAAATGACAATAAAATCAAAATAGTGTATACTGAAGCTATGCACAAAACCATTAAAGCATGCAGAGACACGAAATTGCCCGACCGTTTTTTATGACACTTATGAGATATGATATATCTACAGTAGCCCAATTGAGTAAAGTTGCTTTAGTTGAAAATCCGAACCAATATGTTGAATCTTATAATCAATATTACAAGCAATAAATGCATTAGAACCAGAAATCAAATCTGTTTCACCATAACAGGTTTAATAATAATAACAGTTATAATAGTAATCATGCAATGTTTTCAAATCAGTTCGACCATAATATGTTTAATAATAACAATTATAAAAGTAATCATCAAATGTTTCATCAGTTCAAGCAAACTTTACGACAAAACCAACCACCAAACACAATCAGTCAAAATAGGGGTCTTTACGAAGGAACTAATCTACCAGTCAAAATCGAAAGCGAGAGAATAGTGGTTAACAATCCATGGATACGACTGAAAATTTTCAAATTATAGCCTCCCCGAAGTAGGGGCTCCTTTCAATGGACCCTTTGCGTGGTTTGGCCTTTATTTTTTGAAAATGTTATAGTTTTTGCAAAGGTTACAAATTTTGTTTTTTGTTTTTTTTTTTTATGGGGAAACGTACATGCAACACACTTCACATTGGCAAAAACTTTAACTTTACCAAAAAATGTAATAAATGTTGATAGAGGAATTAGGCTATTATTTAATAGCAAAGGATTAAAAAATTATCAAAAAGGAATAACAATTTCAAATGAATATAGTTTCATCCATCGGAATACCACTTTATGACCAGGTATCCATAGCAACACAGACTCAGATAATTCTGTACATTTTTATAACTTAAATCAAATAAATTTCTCCAGAATTTTGTATTTGATAACTATACTGAAGAAGGAAATAAGTATAGAGGCGACTATTTAAATAAAGAAGAATGAAAAATAGTGAAACAGGTATTGATTGAATACCAAGGTATATAATACCGTTAAGGGGAACAACTTACATTTACTTCAGGAAAAAATAAATTCAACAAGTAGTTGGTTCTATTCGGGAGCTCCCGACTAGGGGATACCCTGAACCCTCTTCCAACATCAAATGCATATATATATTATATTTTAGAAGCTATATGTCAAGTTTGGTGACTCTAGCTTTTATTATTTACCAAAATTGCTCAAACAACAGGAGGTCCATATCGATTTTTATCGATTACTTGAAAACGGAGTAAGTTATTGATTATCGGAAACAAACTCGATCTGCGCGGGAACTAGAAGCACCTACATCAAAAATGTCTCTAGCTCTTATAGGTCCTGAGATCCTTGCGTTCACACATACGAACGGACGGACGGATGGACGGACGAACAGACAGACGGACATGGCTAGATCGACTCGGCTATTGATCCTGATCAAGAATATATATACTTGATGGGGTCGGAGATGCTACCTTCTCCCTGTTACATACATTTACGTTTTGCACAAATACAATATACCCTCTTAAACATTTTCCATGGGTTCAAGGTATATATACAGGAGCTCAGAAACCGAATACAAATGGTGTAGTGTATGAAGATGTGACATTTTAAACGGGAGTTCTTTGCGACGAATATCTTTACATTGTAAAGTTTCTCCCAGAGTTTAATGGGGTACAATAACACGATGTATATGGCCATCAAACTCCAAAGGTTGCATATAGACTGTATAGCAATCATAAAGGAAATCATTATCAGGTGGTGGTAATTATTAAAAATAAAATAAGGGACACAACCGACATCATCTTTTGGCAGCTTTTGGAATAAAATTACTATTTGTTGCCATTATAGCTAGAATAGAATCGACGTGTGTCGATAAGTAGCTGGTTCACTTGACTGGAGCTTGGCACACTCAGACAAGGCAACATGACCCTCTTACAGTTAAACTACGAGTTTAAAAAAAGACTTCCTTGTTAATAAACAAAACTATCATGGAGTATGATGTCTCGCAGAGCAAATGAATGATAAGTACAGATCAGACGTGCTTCTCTGTTTCATATTTTTACTTAGAAGTAATCTTATCCATGTTCTGTTCTCAGCTCAGCACAAATATATCTGCCTTGGCAATGGCACATGAAATAGAGTCGCTATGGTACACCAATGCGAGGATTTTGGGAGAGAGAGATAAAAGGTGACCAAAGAAGCAAGGGGACCAGGAAGGGGCAAGGTAAAAGCCCACATTTTAAAAAAGCGCCTAGGTTTCCTGTCTGAGGGGCTTTCAGGGTCATGACCTGGTAGAGCCAATTGGATGGAGATCAAACATCTTCCAAATTTCTCCTACCAACAGACTTTCAACAGCAACAAGGTCAATAGGGAAACAGAGGGTAGCAGCTGCACTTACTAAATGAACCAGTAAGTATTAAACTTATTCTAAAATTTCAAATGATTTCGATGGGCAAACCGATCAGAGACGTCAGAGAGTTAATCATTTAGCTCAAAAGGACCCTTGTTAGAAAGATTGTTCTTCCGTTCATTGAATGGAAGTTATCATCAAAATTGAACCCATATCGGAACATACTCCCTGTCGAAAACCCATTCCATGTGAAATAAATCCACAGTGTCGACAATCACTCCCACAAGTGTATTTACCATGTTCGAGGTTAGGAGTTCATTCTTTTTACCCCTAAGTCTTCCTTCTTTCGAAGGTATAATAAAACTTGGCCATTTAACAAAGGCTTACAAGCTGAGAAGCTTAATATTTCAAAACCTCATATCTAAAATTGGTCTACCACCTAATAGGACAAATACAGCATGCCATTGGCGAGATGTTCCCATGGACAAAGTGTTGGTACTACAAAGCAAGTGTGTACGATATTGAGCAAAGGAATGTTGTGACAATAGAACACATTCGCGTTCACAGGGCTGCGTAGGGAAACAAGATGTAGATACTTTGCGACTGCTATTTAATGAAAATGAGCAAATTGTTCTCAGAAATCATAACGAATTGCAAAAGTTAAGCGTGTGCAAGATACGAAAACATTTTAGGAGACAACAGCAGTCCATCATATGCTGGGGAAATTATTCACATAAAACTTCTACGGAATCTACAGAAAATCTTGAAACCACTTCTAGGTATATGAAGCCTCTATGTACTGGTAAAACTTATAAATGCCGAATTGGGTCAAGACATCTTTATTAACTAAAAGTTGTACATATAAGTACTTAATTTTTAGCCTATCGCTTCGATGACAGCTTAATTATATAGTGGTCCGATAATGATGCCTATTTTTAGGTCGATCGTTGCTATGGCAGCTTTATGATAAGTGACAGCGACATATGTACTGCCTGCAACAGAAATACAGACCTATGCAAAATTTCAAGATGAAAGTTTTCAAACTGAGATACTAGTTGGCTTAGAAACAAACAGGACGGACGGACTCGGCTGTTAATGCTGGTCTACAGTATATAAGTATATTATATTAAGTCGGAGATGCCTCCTTCTATGCGTTACACATTTCATGACAAAATTATAATACATAAATACATGGGTATAAAAACGCACTTGGATAACAAAGTCATTTAGCAAACTGAATGCAATAGAGTTTTATCTGACACAATAATCATTTTGTAGAAGAAGCTAATGTAGGAGCCGTTATAATCCAAATGTCTTGAATATCCGCAAAGTAAAGTCACTTCCACTTTATTCGATTTTTGGGAAAGACTGACTCTAAGACCCTCTTTCATTGTCTAACACTCTTTTCTTAGTTATCGCACAATACTTAAGAGCTAGCTATCGATACGAGATGCAGCTTTACTGTTATACCGCTATCAGCCTGCTACAACTCGGTCATCCTGACCTTGAGATTGTCCTCGATTTCAGCCAAACATTTTTAAATATAGGTTACAGCTGTGTATATCCTTAAAATATATATGTTTACAGGTATGCGCCTTTGGCTTCTTAAATTAACATCTAAGTCTAGTTATTTTTGACTACATGAACAGTTTCGTATATCACATGCTCAATTGTTTATCCAAAGTCAAATAATTTGAGCACTAAACGCCTTGATAAGGATTTCGAGATAACTGAAAACCATCAATGTCTTTGAGCAAGTACCTATCATTTTTAAACATCTTGTCTATTATGTATTGAGTAATAAGCAGATACAGAGCCGAAAAGCAACTCCAAACTTGTATTACCGTTTTAATTCTGAAGCCAGCTGAATAAGGAATAAAGTTGAATAAAGTTCATTTACCATAGGAAGCAACAACAAATCACTAGCAAAACAACAACAGTGCACACGAAACCTCATTTTTTCTTCGCCCCCCATTTTGATCAAAGAAATTCTGAAGCAAGATTTTGAGAACATAGGAAAACCAGTGCAAAGAAAAGGGAACGACAATGCCACTGTGTTTGTTGCTGATTTCTCTGTCGTTCCTACAAGGCAGCACGTAAAAACAACAACAAATCAATTAAGGTACTAATTTGTTGTTGCAGAGCCGAGTCTCGGTGCAAGAAGGTAGAAAATTTGAATGCCAGCAGGCCATGGCATTCAAATCAAAGCGCACGGCGCGTTAACATAAGAAATTATGACGTCACAATTTATAGAATTTTTTTTCTTGTATTGACGAGTATATATTCCAACCTTTATAATGATCATTTAAATAATTTATGAATAGGATCCTTTATAGTAAATAATTTATTGACATGTAATCATAATCAATAATTAGGCTGTGACGTCACATACGCAACAGAATATTGCAATCTTCTTAAGTTCATAGAGATTTGCACCGATATGTGTGTAATGAGACACACATACAACAACTATTAGGCGAGTCGCGGCATTGATACCCCTATTTATAGAAATGGTATATAATGTTGCAAGAAAACAATCATTAGTAATTGTACCAATAATTACACACTAAATACGTAATAATATTTTTCATAGACATTGGATAAAAATGTGTATATGACAAGGTTTGTGCTATTTGGTTACACCACTTATGATTAATTAAAATACCCTATTTTGAGAAAGGGTGCCTGCTGGTCGAAAAATGAAAAATGATAAAAATCTGCCGAGCTGCTTGCAAGTTGAAAGCGAGTGGAGAAGAAGAAGACATGACTTTGCGAATTATAGGCATAGCAGTGCTTAGAAACTACAACAATCAGTTAGAAGGGTGCAGAGCTAATATCATAGGCTGTAGCCTCCACCAAAAAGGGATAGCAAGGATAGAATTTGTGGTATGCTTTTTTCATTGTCGAGTGGTTTGTTTTGATTTTGGTTGTTGCTGGTTCTTATGGAAAATGTTTTGTAGTTGTCATTGAATTATGCGCATCGGCAGAAGTAGCTGCAGACAGCCGGGTGTTGTGTTTGCAATTTGTGTTTGCAACCTTGGTATCTTGCACCTAGCATTTTGAAAAAGAGCTTTTGATCCAAAAGCCTCCTTCTGTATCTGTTTATTACTTTATGCAAACACACTAACTTTAGTTATCAATTAAGCAAAAATTACAATTAACTTTGATATAGCAGCTTAATATATTTATTAATTTACAACTAGTAGTAATTTTACAACGATAACTTTTTGGCGGCTTTAACTTTTGCTAGATACAAAAATGAGCAATTATTATTGAAATATCCTATTATAATGTTTATAATTTGAATTATAAATATTTATAAGTATATACGGTTGAGGACTATTCACATTTTATGCCCTATGCAACGTTGCGACGTAACGACACGATGGAGTAACAAAGGCAACAACAGCTTAGTTCGTTTTACCACAGAAACATCTCCTCTTTTGAAAAAGCTCTCTCTTTTGCATGTACTCATTTTTTTTTAATATTCCTTTACTTTACTGAACGGACATTTCAGGGCTCCGCACCCCAACATGAGTTAAGTTGGTAAAACATGTATGTAAATGATTCCAACAACACTCTCAAGCTATCCGTCCACTTGTCTCTTTGTGACACTCATTTTCGCTCTCTTTTTTCACTCTCTGTAGTAGAACTGCGCAGACGAGAAAACCGCAGCGCACATTATCTAGCAGTGGGATGTAAGCTCTGACTGTTATGTGCACCGGACGTCCTTGTCGTGCGTGTATCATTTACTTCGATTTAACAATACTAGTGGCACAAAAGTAAAGAAAATAATATTAGTTTCCATTTAAATAACTGCAAAAGAATACATATTTGTAATATACATTCAAAAGTAGTTGACAGAAAATGTAATAAAGCTTAGAAAAAAATGCGGCGCAGTCAAAAGAGCGAAATTTGTTTTGGTTTTTTTCTCGTGAATTCGCGAGTTACCTTTTACAATAAAAATCGTTGTGTATATTCTGTTCAATAAGAAATCGAGATAAAAAATAACTATAAATGCGACACCGAAAGGTGATATTTTTGATTGGAGCGGAACCATTCGTAATAAGGTAACGAAAGTTTTAGTGTGCTAGTTATGCCAGTAAATTTGTTGCATAGAATTTTATAATGACAGTTTATAGTTTTAATTTTTATGCCTGCACGATTCTTCTTTCCTTTTTGGCTGGTAATGTGTATCACCATAAAATTTAAATACATATGTATTATGCGTGAGGACACACATGTGTAGTATATACATATATAAGCATATATGTACGTAATAAGCGGCCTGAGCTCTCAGACATTGTTGAATTTGGTATCCTAGCACAGGTTACGTTTTTGTGTATATTTTGGACCCCTTTCAATATTTGAGTCGATATAACAATGTCCGTCTGCCTACCATTATGCATTTTTTGATAAGTCCGCCTTTCTGTTGCAGGCAGTTTATTTTTATGTATTTTAAAGTCGCCCGGATTAGGCCACTATATCATAGGCTATCAACGATACATTAATATTTAAGTTCTTCTGCAAAATGATTTTTTGTGTTTTTTTTCTCAAGATATCAGATATAAACAAACTTTGTATTTCTTAGTTTTATTTTACTCCGTATAGATGTGGATATTTATTTAACATCAGACTTATATCATAGCTGCTATTGGAACGATCGTCTAACAAGTAAGTTCTTGTGTGAAAATCATATCTGTCTTTAAGATATCTTAACCAAACTTGGCATTTACGAGCTTGGCTAGCTTCTTACATAAAATAAAAATGACCTAACAAATATCGTATGACCTGTTTATATTTACATGAATTCCAAAGTGTGTATTGATTGTGTTATTTTTTTATGGCTTAATACTTCTTTAATGGTGTTTCTCACGATAATTTCAGCATATGGATAGAAAAATTTACTCATTACGCTATCGAAACAAGTTGTTGAGATTTGCTCAAATAACGATTGCTTGGAAAACAGGGCAGGAAATACAAAAGAACAAATTCATTTTGCACGGGCACAAGATCTAACCCTAGATCTGTTATATTCTGAGATCAATGCGCTTATACACACGAACAGATAGACATGGCTAGATCGACTCGGATATTGATACTGATGAAGAATATATATTCTTTATTAGGTCGGAGATGCTTTCTTCTGCGTGTTACATAACACACAAAACCATTCTATCCCCATTTTTAATGGGTTCAGCGTATAACAAGTAGAATGCTCTAGTCGGAAGTTCCAGACTAGCAGATACTCTAATCCCTCTTTACCAACTCCAAGTGCAGCTCTCTTTACGAGCATGTTTGCTTTAGCTGATTGGGTCACACCCAATCGGACTTGAACCGTAGTGACCGAGAAAAAAAAACGAATTAAAATAGCAATACATAATCTCAATCCAGAAAACAATGCAAGCGCAATTGCAATGCTTATTTGCGCTTGATGCCGAAAGCACGTGTCAATATAAGCACACGTTTTTTATACCCTGGTTATATTGAAAATGGGTAAAAAAGATATATTGTATTTGTGCAAAATGCAAATGTATGTAACAGGCATCTCCGACCCCATATAAACTCTTGATCAGCATCAATAGCCGAGTCGATCTAGCCATGTCCGTCTGTCTGTCCGTCCGTCCGTCTGTCCGTATGTGCGAACGCAACGATATCATAACCTATAAGAGCTAGAATAATCCAATTTCATATATGGAAGACATATTAGAAAAACTAGGTAGATGTAATTATTCACAACCATCGATTTATCAAAGAGATTTTGCGAAATAGAAATGAATAAATCATCTATTAATAAATTAGCTTTTTCAACAAAGACCGGGCAATGCGAATATATGCGTATGCCCTTTGGCTTGAAAAATTTGCAAGAAACTTTCTAAAGTCGTAAGAATTATGTACTTAAAGATTTAGAAAACAATCATTGCTTAGTCTACTTGGATGACATTATTGTGTTCTCAACTTCGCTTGGGAGCACTTTGATTCATTACGAAAGTTATTTGACGGACATGTTAGAAATTACGGTTTGACAAATGCGAATTCCTAAAAATAAATAAACTGTATTCCTAGGTCACATAATAAATGCAAAAGGCATCAAACCCAACCCAAATATGATTATAGCAAATCAAAACAAGTAAGAGGTTCTAGTCGGGAGCTCCCGACTAGGGAATACCCTGAACCCTCTTCCAACATCAAATGCATATATATATTCTATTTTAGAAGCTATATGTCAAGTTTGGTGACTCTAGCTCTTATTATTTACCAAAATTGCTCAAACAACAGGATGTCCATATCGATTTTTATCGATTACTTGGAAACGGAGTAAGTTATCGATTATCGGAAGCAAACTCGATCTGCGCGGGCACTAGGAGTACCTACATAAAAAATTCCAGTCTCTAGCTCTTATAGATCCTTGCGTTCATACATGCGGATGGACGGACGGACGGACAGACAGACGGACATGGCTAGATCGACTCGGCTATTGATCCTGATCAAGAATATATATACTTGATGGGGTCGGAGATGCTACCTTCTCCCTGTTACATACATTTACGTTTTGCACAAATACAATATACCCTCTTAAACATTTTCCATGGGTTCAAGGTATATATACAGGAGCTCAGAAACCGAATACAAATGGTGTAGTGTATGAAGATGTGACATTTTAAACGGGAGTTCTTTGCGACGAATATCCTTACATTGTAAAGTTTCTCCCACAGTTTAATGGGGTACAATAACACGATGTATATGGCCATCAAACTCCAAAGGTTGCATATAGACTGTATATCAATCATAAAGGAAATCATTATCAGGTGGTGGTAATTATTAAAAATAAAATAAGGGACACAACCGACATCATCTTTTGGCAGCTTTTGAAATAAAATTACTATTTGTTGCCATTATAGCTAGAATAGAATCGACGTGTGTCGATAAGTAGCTGGTTCACTTGACTGGAGCTTGGCACACTCAGACAAGGCAACATGACCCTCTTACAGTTAAACTACGAGTTTAAAAAAAGACTTCCTTGTTAATAAACAAAACTATCATGGAGTATGATGTCTCGCAGAGCAAATGAATGATAAGTACAGATCAGACGTGCTTCTCTGTTTCATATTTTTACTTAGAAGTAATCTTATCCATGTTCTGTTCTCAGCTCAGCACAAATATATCTGCCTTGGCAATGGCACATGAAATAGAGTCGCTATGGTACACCAATGCGAGGATTTTGGGAGAGAGAGATAAAAGGTGACCAAAGAAGCAAGGGGACCAGGAAGGGGCAAGGTAAAAGCCCACATTTTAAAAAAGCGCCTAGGTTTCCTGTCTGAGGGGCTTTCAGGGTCATGACCTGGTAGAGCCAATTGGATGGAGATCAAACATCTTCCAAATTTCTCCTACCAACAGACTTTCAACAGCAACAAGGTCAATAGGGAAACAGAGGGTAGCAGCTGCACTTACTAAATGAACCAGTAAGTATTAAACTTATTCTAAAATTTCAAATGATTTCGATGGGCAAACCGATCAGGGACGTCAGAGAGTTAATCATTTAGCTCAAAAGGACCCTTGTTAGAAAGATTGTTCTTCCGTTCATTGAATGGAAGTTATCATCAAAATTGAACCCATATCGGAACATACTCCCTGTCGAAAACCCATTCCATGTGAAATAAATCCACAGTGTCGACAATCACTCCCACAAGTGTATTTACCATGTTCGAGGTTAGGAGTTCATTCTTTTTACCCCTAAGTCTTCCTTCTTTCGAAGGTATAATAAAACTTGGCCATTTAACAAAGGCTTACAAGCTGAGAAGCTTAATATTTCAAAACCTCATATCTAAAATTGGTCTACCACCTAATAGGACAAATACAGCATGCCATTGGCGAGATGTTCCCATGGACAAAGTGTTGGTACTACAAAGCAAGTGTGTACGATATTGAGCAAAGGAATGTTGTGACAATAGAACACATTCGCGTTCACAGGGCTGCGTAGGGAAACAAGATGAAGATACTTTGCGACTGCTATTTAATGAAAATGAGCAAATTGTTCTCAGAAGTCATAACGAATTGCAAAAGTTAAGCGTGTGCAAGATACGAAAACATTTTAGGAGACAACAGCAGTCCATCATATGCTGGGGAAATTATTCACATAAAACTTCTACGGAATCTACAGAAAATCTTGAAACCACTTCTAGGTATATGAAGCCTCTATGTACTGGTAAAACTTATAAATGCCGAATTGGGTCAAGACATCTTTATTAACTAAAAGTTGTACATATAAGTACTTAATTTTTAGCCTATCGCTTCGATGACAGCTTAATTATATAGTGGTCCGATAATGATGCCTATTTTTGGGTCGATCGTTGCTATGGCAGCTTTATGATAAGTGACAGCGACATATGTACTGCCTGCAACAGAAATACAGACCTATGCAAAATTTCAAGATGAAAGTTTTCAAACTGAGATACTAGTTGGCTTAGAAACAAACAGGACGGACGGACTCGGCTGTTAATGCTGGTCTACAGTATATAAGTATATTATATTAAGTCGGAGATGCCTCCTTCTATGCGTTACACATTTCATGACAAAATTATAATACATAAATACATGGGTATAAAAACGCACTTGGATAACAAAGTCATTTAGCAAACTGAATGCAATAGAGTTTTATCTGACACAATAATCATTTTGTAGAAGAAGCTAATGTAGGAGCCGTTATAATCCAAATGTCTTGAATATCCGCAAAGTAAAGTCACTTCCACTTTATTCGATTTTTGGGAAAGACTGACTCTAAGACCCTCTTTCATTGTCTAACACTCTTTTCTTAGTTATCGCACAATACTTAAGAGCTAGCTATCGATACGAGATGCAGCTTTACTGTTATACCGCTATCAGCCTGCTACAACTCGGTCATCCTGACCTTGAGATTGTCCTCGATTTCAGCCAAACATTTTTAAATATAGGTTACAGCTGTGTATATCCTTAAAATATATATGTTTACAGGTATGCGCCTTTGGCTTCTTAAATTAACATCTAAGTCTAGTTATTTTTGACTACATGAACAGTTTCGTATATCACATGCTCAATTGTTTATCCAAAGTCAAATAATTTGAGCACTAAACGCCTTGATAAGGATTTCGAGATAACTGAAAACCATCAATGTCTTTGAGCAAGTACCTATCATTTTTAAACATCTTGTCTATTATGTATTGAGTAATAAGCAGATACAGAGCCGAAAAGCAACTCCAAACTTGTATTACCGTTTTAATTCTGAAGCCAGCTGAATAAGGAATAAAGTTGAATAAAGTTCATTTACCATAGGAAGCAACAACAAATCACTAGCAAAACAACAACAGTGCACACGAAACCTCATTTTTTCTTCGCCCCCCATTTTGATCAAAGAAATTCTGAAGCAAGATTTTGAGAACATAGGAAAACCAGTGCAAAGAAAAGGGAACGACAATGCCACCGTGTTTGTTGCTGATTTCTCTGTCGTTCCTACAAGGCAGCACGTAGAAACAACAACAAATCAAGTAAGGTACTAATTTGTTGTTGCAGAGCCGAGTCTCGGCGCAAGTAGGTAGAAAATTTGAATGCCAGCTGGCATTCAGATCAAAGGGTTACGCGCACGGCGCACCATCATCATATATTATGGCGTCACATTTAATAGAATTTAATTTCTTGTGATGTTTAGTATATATTTCTACCGTTATTACGTACATTTAAATTTAAATAATAAATAATTGATTGACATATGTAATCTTGTAGCATGGGCGTCCTCAGCCGTGACTAATATTGACACCACCTTCTGTATCTCACGGGCTTCTCGTTTTTTTCTCATGTGCCCATAAGGGAAGATTGATTCCTATTCCAACGAAGAATGCCACCGCTGCTGGGCTTCTAAAGGTATAAGATCCGTCTGTTTTGGCCGGTGTAAAATTGGGAAGCTCAATATTGGGCCGTGACCGGTAATGTCCAACACTGTGTTGTCGAATGTGACGAGACAAGTGCCCGCCACAGCTACTATTGGGCCTTCGTCGACACTCACCTTAGACAGGCGATTGTTGATGATGATCACCCCGTCTTCGACTATCGTTATGGCTAGTCTTCTAGCCAATATATTGGGGTGGGCAGAAAGACGGGCCATGTAGCTGGTGGACTGCTGACGTAGAAGGTCGCCCACCAAGGGGACCTTTAGGTATCTATGTATGTCTAAGAGCTTTCGGATGTGAGACTGTGGAAACATGTCTGACATTCGCAGAGTCTCATCCACTATACAAAGGAAACCTGAGGTAGTTGCTGAAAGCCTTACGAAATTACGTTGTCTCGAAATTAATACGTCGCCGTTTACTATTGGATGGTGATCCGAGCATTAGTTACTGTGGAAAATAGAAGTACTGCGTTAATAAGCCTGGAATGCTAGAAAACTTATCTCACCTCCGGCTTTTAATTCAAGTTGACCGCCGTCCCCTTAATTAAAACTCTGGTTCCCAAGCCTGCCCCGCTTTTTTGTTCCCCGCACAAGGGGGCTAGCTCATTGGTGAGTTTATTGATTTAGCTTAATTAGAACCATGTCTCCTAATTCGATTTAATTCTGTTCTGCCTTGTAAGGTTTTCTCTACACCACTAAACGTTTTGTGCCTTGTTGATTTTAGGTTCTAATCTGTTCCTCTTTCTTCGAAAAAAATTATTTCAGATGTATCTTCAATACCCCTTTCTATTTTTATACGCCTTGCCAATTCTATAAGCGGGATGTAAGAACGCTTCACCTATCCGGGACGCAATCTGTGGAACTACGACGAATTTAAAAAATTTGTCTACGCATGTCAGGAAATACTTCTTAACGGATAAGAAAATATCGATATGGATTCTTTACCTGTGTGATGTGGGATTGGTGTTTTGCCAGGCTCTTGTTTCATTGGGTGCCTGTTATATACAGACCCTGAAGATTATAACACTTACTTGGCCATTTTTGTAAAAAAGTAATCGGACATGACCTGTTTTACAATTTCTTAAGTAGTTCTGGGCGCTCGTATGTTTCCCTCACGCCTTTAGATACTGTTGGAAATGACCGATACGATGTTTTTATAATGGCGAAATTTCGCTGCAGGGAAGCTATAATCCAGATTATCACAATAAAGTGCGCTAACCACATCTGGGTAACCACCGCTTTAACCTCATCTAGCACTGACTCTTACCAATAAACTGTTTTATAAAGTGCGTTTTGTTGCCGAACAGCATGAAATCGCGCTTTGAGGGGGAAAAAGCTTCTTAAACTGTTTGATTTCTGCAAAAGTTCAACGGCATTTCCGTCGTTATGGTCGTGTAGGTCAGAGACAGCTCACTGTGGATAGTGGATGCATCGCACGCGTAACACTGGTCTTCTAACGTGGGAATACTTTGTCGCAACAAGGAAACAGCAGCATGATTTTTCTTGCCGGGCTTGTAGAAAATCAAATTATTGAAGTCATCAATACGAGCTTTTCAACGCTTAATTTTTGCGTTGGAGCTATTTTCTAAGACAGCCATTGTTAAGGGTTAATAGTCAGTGTAAATGTTTATATCGATTACTCCGTGTAGGTAATGGCGGAGCATACCTAAGGCCCAAACGATTGCTAACTGCTCTCCCTCATTTGTTGCGTAATTCGTTTCGCTGTCCTTTAAAGTTCTAGAAATCATAATAATTATTTTGAGAAAGAGCTGCTCATATCCATATATTTTAATATAGTGTGGGTATATGATCATGACGTTTTCAAAGGCAGAATCCATGACGTTGGGGTTCATTGACTTTTATGAGCATTTTCTAAGATCGGTGTTTACTGAGCCGATGTCGCCCTTGAGGATAACGAAGTCTCTGACAAAACTTCTGTGATAACTAGCTAAGCCCAAAAATGACCTGAGCTCGAACAAGCTTTTCGGCTCAACATGCTCTTTTATGGCCTTGACCTTTTCCCCGTCCGTTCTTGTGCCTTCGTCAGTCATAACAATACCTAGAAATCCAACGCTCGTCTTAAAAACTTTGACTTTTAAGATCCAGTCTAAGTGTTCGACGTGATCTGTCTCGTTTTTAAAGAAAATAATCACATCTTCGACATAAACATGGCATGTCTTGCCGATTTGTTCGCTCAGAACGTCATCAATAGCCCTCAGAAATATCTGAAATATCATGCTTCCCTCTGCTGATGATAGCTTTGGCATTCCCAAGTTTTGCTAAAATCATAGAAATATCTGGCAGCGGGTACTTGTCTAGAATAGTATTTTCGTTTAGCTTACGAGAGTCTATAGATATCGCTGTATTTTATTACTAAACTCATCTTTTCCCTTTTTGTCGACCGATATTGGGCCATCTAGCAACTTTCATAAGAGTGAGGATCAAGATTTCTAAATCTATGGTATTGTACCTTTTCTTGTCACTCTGATAAAAGTTGATATCACAGAGTAACAGGATATCAGATTTCGAAATAAACAAAATGTATTATAAAAACAAACAAATAAAGAAAGAGATTCTAGTCGGGAGCTCCCGACTAGGGAATACCCTGAACCCTCTTATTCCAATGCCAAATGCAGTTCGCACAACGCGCTCGATTGTAGTAAAAAAGATAAATTAAAAAAAAAAAGTTCCCTTGACAGGGTGCGAACTCGCAACTAACCGCATTACTAGCTGACGACTTTACTCAAAAGCCACCAGCCAAAAAAAAAAACAGTTGTCCCGGTAGGGCTCGAGCTCGCGACAGACCGCACCACTTCTTATACCTCTTCTCAATAGCCACACCAAAAATTAAGTATTATTGAGCAAAAAACGCATTAAAATAGCAGCACAGAAAACAATCGCAATTGCAAGCTGTTAATATAATTCGAAGCAGACGCGAATGAATGTGTGTGTATGTACATGTATACAGAAATTCTTCGAATTTGCACCCCATCCAATTGCGCAGTAAAATTTTAAAATGAAATTTTTGCTGTAGGTTCTAGTGCATGCTCAGATCGAGTTTGTTTCCGATATTCGATAACTGACTCCGTTTCCAAGCAATCGATAAAAATTGATATCGAAATCCTGTTTTTTGAGCAAATTGGGTATTTAATGAGAGCTAGAGTCACGAAAAGTGATATGTTTACTCAAAAATATTATATTTATATCAAGTATCTTTCATTTTATACCTATCGCCACCTGCCCGATGCTACCTCATAGATATAAATCAAGTTAAATAACGAATTTATGCTATCCACCAATATAAGCCACAAAACAAATGCAATTGGCTTTTTATAATACACGAATATTCGATGGTACAATAAGTTGCAGAAAATTTCATTAAGATCGGCTAAGAAATTCAGAAGTTATTAAATAAAACATGTTTTTGCTGGCTTCGAGTTTTGAGTAGCAAGTGCAAATACAAGTGCAAATAAACAGCATTGTGATGTGCTGCTATTTTAATTCGATGTTTTCTCAAAAAGATTTTTCTGTTGCGAGTTCGAGCCCTAGGGAGGAAACTACTTTTTTTTTGGGCGTAGAGGCGGCAGCAAGCAATACGGTCAGTTGCGAGCTCGCACCCTGCCAAGGGAATTTTTATACCGTGAACCCATTAAAAGGGTATAAGGGTATATTGTATTTAGGCAAAATCCAAATGTATGTAACAGGCAGAAGGAAGCTTCTCCGACCCCACAAAGTATATATATTCTTGATCAGCATCAATAGCCGAGTCGATCTAGCCATGTCCGTCTGCCCGTATGTATGAACGCAAGGATCTCGGAACCTATAAGGGCTAGAGACTTGAAATTAGATGTAGGTGCTCCTAGTGCCTGCGCAGATCAAGTTTGTTTCCGATAATCGATAACTTTCTCTGTTTCCAAGCAATCGATAAGAATCGATATCGACATCCTGGTTTTTGGGCAATTTTGGTAAATAATAAGAGCTAGAGCCACCAAACTTGACATATAGCTTCTAAAATAGAATATCTATATGCATTTGATGTTGGACGAAGAGGGTTCAGGGTATCCCCTAGTCGGGAGCTCCCGACTAGAACCTCTTACTTGTTTCTTTTTTTTATTTGTCTGTCCGAGCGCGTAGTGCGAACTACATTTGGTGTTGGAAGAAGACGGTTGAGGGTATACAACAGTTGGGAAGTCCCAACTAAAATCTCTTACTTGTTTTGTTTTTTTAAACTACATTTGTTTCTGCGACTCGTCCTATTTGCCTCGCAAATATATTGCATGGTTTTTCTTTTCTAATTTTAACAATAATTCAAAATGTTTATCAACCTGTTATTGTACACTAACCATTTATTTATTAACATCACGTTGCGGTAATATTAAAATATATTCTGAAAGGGCACAGAAAAATGTAATTATTAATAAACATCATTTAATTACTTAACTTTCTATAGATATTGAATGTTATTTTTTGTTCTCTCAAGAAGAATGACGTAGCTGTATGCTTCGGCAAACAACAGAAAATAGAACAATGGAATCAACCCCGAAAATCGACATAAGATCCGAGCTCAGTACGTTACAAAAACAACACAGCATTAAAATGCCATGGTATTATATACTCTCTCCCTCCCTCTCTTGATGAAATTGTATTTTCTAAGCACATGATGTAAAACAAAAACAACACACCATTCTCTTATTTTACGATTAGAGGACTATCGACTCTTTTAAAACCGATGTTGGTGCAGTCGTGATGAGGCTCTCCTTCGATCTCGACGGCACCAGTTGTCGTCTCTGCGTTGATACCCTTTCCAAACTACTCGGTTTTTTCGAAAATATTCCCAATTTACGGGACTTATTAAATGCCGTCGGTTGTCGCTATGTCCATGGGCTCTGCGCTCTCGGACTGGGACTTTGTGTCTTCCAACGTGGCCGCGCTACGTGTCCTCTACGCTACGTGTTGAAAGCACGGATGCTTAGTTTGGGTCCCCCTCTTTCCGATGTGGCTTACCTTACCTTCACTGATGTCGATATTCTGAGTTGTGTGACTTCTGTTTTGAATTCAGTTATGTATAGACATATGTATAGACATAACTATAGACTTATGTATAGACATAACTGAATTCAAAACAGAAGTCACACAACTCAGAATATCGACATCAGTGAAGGTAAGGTAAGCCACATCGGAAAGAGGGGGACCCAAACTAAGCATCCGTGCTTTCAACACGTAGCGTAGAGGACACGTAGCGCGGCCACGTTGGAAGACACAAAGTCCCAGTCCGAGATATAGCAGGGTACCACCGTTGGTTTCAAGGGTCGCTGGAGGGGTGCCAACTCTCCAGCCCATCCAGCTTGAGATTAAGAATTGCAATTTAGCACCAAGTTCCTAGGCCTTAACCCCAGTTCTGTTACAGAGCCCATATCTATGTTCTATTTTTTAATGTCTTGTCTAGAGGGGAGTTCCAATTGAGTCTAATACAGAAATACTCCCAGACATTTGACCTCATAGGAGAATTCAACTGGGACATCGCCATAATAAATGACCAATATCGACAATGTACTATTTGAAAAAGGGATAAATGATCGCTTTTTGTGGGCTGGTATACTGCAAGAGGATAGATCTGATCGCCGTTGAGGTAATAAGAACCCAATTTGTTTTCTTGGGATACCCTGAAATATATTGAAACTCGGCCTGGCCTAGTAGATGCAACCGTATGTGCGGGTGGCTAAGGTCGAGGACCGCTTCCCTGTGTAGTGGCTGTCATATAACCTCAAGCAACTCTACTTGCTCTTTAAGCCATTCATGAAATCACTGCTCGACTAACTAACACTCATAATTTATTTGCTACCCTGCTACCACCGACCACCCTGGTAGCCGTGATTTCTTGCATTACCTTGCTAAAGGTATGTAACATAGAATTAGGCCTATTAAGAAACAGATGATGAGATCATGTTATATTTTAATACTTTGCTATTCCTTTTTCTTTTTTATTGGGAAGCAGTAAATTTTAAAAGTACGGCTCAGCTTATCATTTACAATTAGAGCGTGGGTAAGCTACGAATATAAGCCTTTATGTTACAAGCCACACTAATAAATAAATTTAAAAATCCAATTGGAACCCGACAACAATTTCAAGGCTGTTTCGTTGCAGACGCTTTTAGAGAGATTGTTTGAAAGCCGAGTAGTACCTAGCGCAAAAAGTAAGAATTTCTGGTTACTTGTGTACACATACAAATAGAAATGCAATTCCGATTGTAATTTGTGCTGCTATTTTAGTTTCATTCGAATACGCGAACTCATTGAAAATTGCTAAATAAAAAAAAGGTATAACGTTTTTGTGCATTGGGTGCGATGCAAATGCGCATCATCAGGTGCACATCAATAGCAGTGATGATACCAAAAAGACTGCCCTATGTATAAACGTAAGGATCTCAGAACCTATTAGAGCTAGAGGCTTGAAATTTTGAACGTAGGTCCTTCCAGTGCCCGCGCAGTACGAGCTTGTGTCCGATGATCGATAACTGGCCGCGTTCTTAAGTAATTGATACAAATCGATATCGGAAACCTGTTTGAGCAGATTTCGTAAGTTACAAGCGCTAGAGTCACCAAATTTGACATGAAGCTTTCAAACTAGTATTTGTATACCCTCAACCCATTAATAATGGGTAAGAGGGTATAATGTATTTGTGCAAAATGCAAATGTATGTAACAGGCAGAAGGAAGCATCTCCGACCCCATAAAGTATATATATTCTTGATCAGCATCAATAGCCGAGTCGATCTAGCCATGTCCGTCTGTATGTCTGTTCGTCCGTCCGTATGTATGAACGCAAGGATCTCAGAACCTATAAGAGCTAGAGACTTGAAATCTTAGATATAGGTCTTAGTGCCTGCGCAGATGGAGTTTGTTTCCGATAATCAATAACTTACCCAGTTTCCAAGCAATTGATAAAAATATCGATATCGACATCCTGTTTTTTTTTTAGCAGTTTTGGTAAATATTAAGAGCTAGATTCACCAAACTTGATATGTTGCTTCGAAAATATTATATATATATCAAGTATCTTTCATTTTATACCTATCGCCACCTCCCCGCCTACACCCCAGAGCGATAAATCAAGTTAATAACCCAACTTATATTGCCAACCAATTTAAGCCACAATGTAAATGCAATTGACTTTTTGACAATCCAAAAATATTCTATGGTACAATAAGTTATACTGTAGAAAATTTCATAAAAATCGGTTAAGAAAAAACCACAGTTATATGTAACTTGGATGGGGCACCTAGCGAAGCCCTCAGAATTTCTGCACACATGTACACACACACACTCATGCGCGTCTGCTTTGCATTCTATCGCATTCTAACAGCATGGTAATTGCGACTTTTTTCTGTAATGCTATTTAAGTTCTTTTTTTTATAGTTCTTACTTAATTATTGGTGTGGCTGCTGAGTAGAGGCATAGCAAGTGGTGCAGTCTGTCACGAGCTCGAGCCCTACCTGGGAAAGTATTTTTTTATACCCTGAACCCATTAAAAATGGGTATAAGGGTATATTGTATTTGTTATTCCCTGACCCCCTAAAAATGGGTATAAGGGTATATTGCATTTGTGCAAAATCCAAATGTATGTAACAGGCAGAAGGAAGCTTCTCCGACCCCATAATGTATATATATTCTTGATCAGCATCAATAGCCGAGTCGATCTAGCCATGTCTGTCCGTCTGCCCGTCCGTCCGTATGTATGAACGCAAGGATCTCAGAACCAATAAGAGCTAGAGACTTGAAATTTTAGATGTAGATGCTCCTAGTTCCCGCGCAGATCGAGTTTGTTTCCGATCGATAACTTACTCCGTTTCCAATCAATCGATAAAAATCGATATCGATAGCATGTTTTTTGGGCAATTTTGGTAAATAATAAGAGTTAGAGTCACCAAACTTGACATATAGCTTCTAAAATATAATATTTATATTCATTTGATATTGGAAGAAGAGGGTTCAGGGTATCGCCTAGTCGGGACCTCCCGACCGTCTACCATTTTTTGAAGCTTGTATTTTTCCGTGTATGAGAGCCGTCTTGGTGAGCAACAATTTCACGTTGTAATCCGGAAATTGATAATCCACTACATTTGTGCAAAACATATCTTTGTCAACTTCTCTTCCATGACTTCATTTAAAATATAATCGTTCTTAGCTTCTTCTAAAGTTGCTATTAAAATTTTCTCTTTGGTCGGAGGCTTTATTTGCTGGCTTATTTGTACTAATTGTTTTATTTTACATTGTTTGTTTCATAATTTTCTGATCACTTAACAGTCGCTCACTAACAGCTGCTTCCCTTACTAATTGTTCGTTAACAGTTTGATCGATTAACAGTTGCTCACTAATGGTTGGATTGCTTAACCGCTGTACACTAACAGTCTGGTCTCTTAACAGTTGCCCACTAACAGTCTGGTCTCTTAACAGTTGCTCACTAATAGTCTGGTCTCTTAACGGTTGCTGTTTATTGCAACCATCCTGTATTTAATTATTTATTTCTTCAGTTTCCTTCAACTCAACCAGGCTTAGGGTGTCTAGATTTATGCTCAGACCACATGCACTCATGAAATCCCTGCCCAATACTACATTATGTCTCATAGACCCATCGGCAACAACGATTAATAAAAAATACATTTTTATTGATTCTTTGAAAATATAGCACGACGTTTTTCCAAATTCATTAAGTCGGCTATTATTATCCAAAATAGAAATTGACAACTGAATCTAATGGGATTTCACTGGGTATATACGATTTTTTCACAAATGAGATTGCGCTGCCGGAGTCTATGAGGCTTTCTGTAATAATTTATGGTTTAATATTATGATTGCAGTATATTTTTAAAGACCTTACGTAGTTGTTGTCGCTCTCGCTTGCGCTCTTCGTAATTACACATTGAGCTACAAGGCGACCCATTTCGCCGCATGCGTAAAAAGATCCAGGGAGTCTCTTTGGTTTGCTGCAATCCTCCATGAAATGACCTTGGGAGTTGCAGTTTCTGCAACGTAAGTCATTGTTGACCAACGCCGTTGTTGATGTCATCCTGGGTTTGCTTACCCGTTCTTGCCTTGGAAGAACTATGTTGGCAAACGCCTGACGCATCTGCTCAGGATTAGCGAAACACTGTATCCGGGCTTGGTCGAAAGTCACGATCAGCTAATGGCAAAATATTCCTATTGGCTCCAATATGGGCGTTGAATTGCCATGTAACCAGTGTTGCGCTTTTCCTTTCAGCTTTGTGGTGAACAGCATGCGCAAGTAATTATCGTCCAAATTGTAAATTCGTCCGATGTTTTTAACTTGATTGACCCATATGCGTGCACAACCGTTTCCATGGAATTCTAACGTCACCTCTTTCGCAAGGGCGATTGTTGCAGCTGATCCGTTATTCGTTGTAGTTTTCTCTCTTTCACGCGTTTGTTTCTGCGGCTGCTTCAATGCCATCGCCTCCGCGTCCGTCTCGACATTCGTTTTTGGCAACACCGTTATCTCTGTTTCTGCTTCGACTTTCGTTGCTGGCGCCGCCGTTGTCGCCGACGCTGCCGTTTGGCGTTAAGTTTTCTTGCTGAACTTGCTGCAGCGCACTTTTGCTGGCATTTATTTCGCCTTGTAGTTGCCTGCTGCGACGTCATGGCTCCGATCTGACTGTTTTCCGTATTCTGTCGATGCTGCACAAAATCTATGCTGTTGCTCCTCGGTCGTGCCTGTCTGTTCCCAAGATAAGCTGATTCCAGCATGTCCATCTCGTCGGCATCTAAAACTGGGGCACTGCCGCGTACACTCGGTGGGAACGTGTTTAGACGAGCAATTAGTTCCGCCTTGCTTCCTGTTGTCGGTGCTCCAAAGACAGATAGCCAACTTTTCAATTGGATGACCGTGAAAATGTTCAAATCCATTTATTTTTTTGCTAGGTTGAACCACTTCTGAATTTGTAGAAGACAAATGTCGTTGGCAAATTAAAACACACGATTTCTCTCGACACGTCTTCTTTATTCGACTGTTCGTTCGCGAATCCCTCCGCGTTCGTTGTATGCTTACAGACTAAATTAGAATCAACAATAATCTTTTGTATGTATAAGCGAGACGAGGAGTAATTAGACTTGTCGAGCTCTTCTTGCATGAATTAGAGTACAAGAGGAATGTTAGAGTTGAGCGAGACTGACATCAACGGAAGATTGTTGGTTAAATGGCCTTGACAATGTGTCTGTCTGTATGTATGTCTGTACTTATATGTATTTACCCTACTTCAAGGGTATCGCCTAGTAGGGCACTCCCAACGAGAACACTTTTGCTTATTCTATAAAAAAATGCAATTGCGATTGGATTGTATGCATGCTGTGAGTATATGCTGCTATTTGAATCCATTTTTTTCGTTGAAAATCGATAGTTTATTCGACACCGACCTAAATATATAATTAGTTATTTAAATTTATTTGGAATAAAACCGAGGCGGCTTTGACGGTTTTGCACGATTGGTGGGAATGATGGTGTTAGCAAAAAAATCTCAGTTCACGAGCGGGGTTGTTCATTTAAAACATCAACCTTTATAATTATTAATTTGACCTACACAGATCATACGTCCGTTGACTTGAACTGACGCTCACAGACTTCAACATATGTACATATGTCGCAAATTCCGCTGTTACTAAGCGTGCAAATTCAAAGCTCAATAGAATTACAAAATACAAGAAAATAAGATAACTTAAAGTAACAGTACTGAATGCTCGAGCGCTTGAGAGAGCCACTAAATTCAACTCAACTCAACCGTGATAGATCGTGATCTATTGAGTGATAAGACATTACTCAAATGCGGCTGATCTAAGCGCAGGTGCATTTTCGTTAATCGCTCTTTTCATGCACTCCCTTATAATATCCGCTCTTATGCTGGCGCTATAGGCTATAGCCCAAACAGGCACTCTCGCCACCACCACATAGCTATAAATCAATTAAATAAATCGATTTGAACTATCCACAAATTAAAGCCACAATTTTAAGTGGCAAATTAAGCCACAATTCGCAATTGTCTTTTTCTACGGTTCAAAATTTCATTAAGGTCGTTAAGCGTGTGCTTATATTGAAATGTGTTTTCGGCAGCTAGCGCAATTTGAAAGAATTTCAGTCTTTCTTTAGTACAATACACAATATTACAATTGCGGTTGTATTTTTTTCTGTGCTGTGCGTATATGTAGCTTCTGGAATAGTATATATAAATATCAATTATCTTTAATTTGTTTACTATAGCCTTTGTGCTTATGTTTTGTCAGCTCATATGCAACGAGGTTTTAAATGCTGCCGTTGTGTGGCCGGTGACACCGCCAATGGCATCAGCAGTTAACTGCTTTCCCGTTGGGGACATGTTGGGACTCGGGCATGCAACTTTTTGCTACCAGTGTGCTGATCTTACGCTTCTCTTGTCTCCTTCTCAAATACCGTTTGAGGAGGGCATGACCGCTGACGATAGCATCGCTTATTAGCGCTTGGCAAAAAACGCCCTTACGTACGGACTTCGTTGACGCGTCAGCCTTGAGCTCCTGTGTAAACTCAAATTATTACAGAAATGGTATACTCAGAAGATCGTAGTTGCCGGGTATGCTTAATAAGGGGGCCGTCACTACTTCATGACTCGACTCTGTACGTTGTTCCTTTTTACGAACTTAATACCGTTGGTAAAGGCGATACGGTGACAGAGGGGGCTGATCAACCAAAACAGATTTCCAATCTTCCTGGTCCAAAATTACCGGGTTTTTTATGTGATGATGATGATGATAAATGATGAATAAAAACACCAAAAAGGTCTATTTTAGATTGACCTTGTGGACACCCTCCATTCCCTGCTTAATTAGGATTGATGTCCCCAGATCGGTTTTTACCCTTGCATCGACGCATAAAGTGCTAGCTTATTACCGAATCTTTTATTGGTCTCGAGCAAGACTCGTGGACTTCGAAGACCCAGTCTTCGCAAGCAGCGGTGTGGTCTACCCCTTGCCGTCCTTTTGGAACCTTCCCCATTTCTCGGGACTTATAAAATACAGTCATGGAGGCTACGTACTGAGGGTTTTTACCCGCCTCCAGGCAGGCGGCTAAACAGCCACCCTACGTCTCCTTTGCATTGAAGAGAGAGAGATATATAACAAAACTTGGTGGGTATATTTTAACATATTTTACCTTTTGGTTAACTCCCGCAAAAATTATAAGAGCTTCGTTTCAAAGCTAGAGCCCTTTGCAAAGCGCACATACGGTAAGGATTTAATAAAGAACAAAGTATAATTATTGGTGATATTCAAGGCAAGGCCGACAACAGGTGCGCTCTAATTCAATACTTTCCGCGGTAAACGAACAACGCCGTGGGCGACTTAGCCGGAGCTTGATGCTGCTCATGAATCATAACCCCAGGCCACAACTTGTACTGTAGAAGCCGCCAAAGGGGTGTAAGCCACTCTGTGGAGAATGATATCCGTGGACGTAATCAACATGGCTCTAATCCAGGAGTCGTGGTTTACTGGTGGCAATGTCCATGGAATAAGCTGCGGCTCATATAAGATGTTATTTGGCCTTTCGTATTAGGCGCTCCGCTCTGCCATTCTTATGCAATATGAGACTCTTCGCATTAAATTATTTTCTGTTCAGCCAGTGATGATTGATGTGGACGAATGGGGATATTTTGTGAGATTATTTACATACCTCCAAAATAGGGTACAGGTCCACCTTCATAAGTGCTATGGGATGCAATGATAGACCATGATCGTTTTCTTGAGTGGGCTTTTGTGGCCAGATTTAATTGTGAACCAAAATGCAATAAAGGTGCCGAGCCACACGATCTTCACTTTCTAATTAAGTTTAAGACTAAACAAGTAAGAGGTTCTAGTCGGCAGCTCCCGACTAGGGAATACCCTGAACCCTCTTATTCAAACATCATATGCATATATATATTCTATCTTAGAAGCTATATGTCATGTTTGGTGACTCTAGCTCTTATTATTTACCAAAATTGCCCAAAAAACAGGCTTTCGATATCGATTTTTATCGATTGATTGAAAACGGAGTAAGTTATCGATTATCGGAAACAAACTCGATCTGCGCGGGCGCTAGCAGCATCTACATCTAAAATTTCTCTAGCTCTTATAGGTTCTGAGATCCTTGCGTTCATACATACGGGCGGACGGACGGACGGACGGACGGGCGGACATGGCTAGATCGACTCGTCTATTGATGCTGATCAAGAATATATATACTTTATAGCGTCGGAGAAGCTTCCTTCTGCCTGTTACATACATTTGGCTTTCGCACAAATACAATATATCCTTATACCCATTTTTAATGGGTTCAGGGTATAAAAATGCAGGCAACAGTGTTCAAAGAAAAGATAAAATTCGTTCAAGTATGTGTGCGCTTATGTAATTAGTGCTGCAGACCGTTAACATAGGAATAACATAATATGTTATTGACAGCCAGCAGTATTAGAGAAATATATTGGTACCTAAAATACTGTATCTCTCTTTCAGGAGAGGGGTAAGAGAGCTGACATCAGAGTCCGGAGGTAATGCGAGTGTGTGAAAACATTATCATCCTGGCAACTCCCAAGCGATTTAGCTCGCACTAACTTTTAACCCAAGGGTAGTGTGTTTTCTTTGTGAGATTTTGAGAAGCCAAAATACATAGTTTTCTCAGATTGAACATGAAATCCTTAAACTCGAGTAACTTTTTGGATGATCCGACAAAGTTTGTGGCATTGTCACAATAGATTTGAGAGCCTGGTCCACGATGAACAACCATGAATTTTAAAGATTGCAAAAATTTGTTCGGGTAGCCTATGGTGAGCGGGGCTATTAGAATGCTCGAGTCTCGAGGTCGCATCTTGATAAAGTAAATTTCAGAAGAATCGTCTAGAAAAGGTCAGAAAATGTTTAAGATACTTCTCAATTTTCTTTGTTTTTTTTTTTTTTTAATTGTAAAAGTTCATGGAAATTGTTGTGTTGGGTGTTCAAAATGATACAGGGCAATGCATAGAGAAGTTCTTTGTCCAGCCATTTTAGTTTCGTTCTTATACGCTAAGCCCATTGAAAATGTATAAAAAGGTATAGAGCTTTTGTGCGAATGTAAGAAAGAAAATGCAATAGAGGCGGAAGGCATCTCCACCAATTGTATATATGCATCAATAGCCAAGTCGATCTAGCGATGTCCGTCTGTCTGTCTGTCGAGTAAAGGCGGTGACAAGTAGTGCGGTCTTTTACGGGTTCGAGTCTTATTGAGGGAACTTTTTTTTTTAAGTTATTGTTATTATTGCTAAAGCAACCGAGCTAGTAGCACTAGCTGCATTTAGGGTTGGTAGAAGAGGTTTTAGGGTATTCTCTTACTTGTTTGGCTTGTAGAGCGAGCTGCTTCTGCTTTTGGTAGAAGGTTCTTATTAGTTTTTTTTGAAAAAGCAGATGTGAAAATGATCACCCCGGTTACGGAATATTATAGCACGAAATGCGTACCACTTAATCTGATGCTCCCGGCTAGCTATTAAGTAACAGTGAATAAAGTGAGTCTCTTGGGCTGACAAAGGGTAAGAAGATTTATAACGGTCGGCTTGCACACGATGGTAGAGATATGCAACTGATCTCACACAGGGCAGACTTTTTGGTATCATCACTGCTATTAATGTGCACATGATGTTCATTTGCATCGCACCCAATGACAGTCTGTTTATTCGGTAGATCTGAATCAGGGGCACGTCTTAGAAGCAGTTAAAAAGTAGGCTGACACAACTGCCAATTTCCGAACTACGTTTGTTGTGTCAGTTTCGGTGGCTGCGACCCTGAAGATGAATTTGTTTCCTGGGAAGTGATTCCAGCAGAGCGTGGTTAATATGAGCCACAGCTTAATCCATGGAGCCATGCTGTTTCCGCCTTCGAATATGACCCTGAACAGGGTGGCCAACACTACTTTGGTATAATTTTAAAAAGCTTTAGGACTCTCCTATCTACTAGAATCCGATAATCACTTATCAGCCGCGATGCTATGCTACCCCGCAATCAACGGTCAATAAAAGACGCTGAAATGTATTAGGTGTAGATTGACGAATTACTGATCTTTTAGTAGCGGTTCGGCGACCGGAGAATTAAGCCAATACCCCAATTATATATGTAGATGTTATCCAAATCTACGAGACTGCGCATTTGAGTACTGAACCCATAGTGCGTGTTATCTGTAAAACTTTGCTGATCTGCAGATATTTTTAACTAAAAGAAATATCTGTGTGACTTTTGACCAAACAAACAGCAATTGTTTTTACATTGATCGCAGATAAAGGTGATAGCAACACCTATCGACATCGGCCGAATTTAGAGTATCGATATATAACGGCTTACCATGATTACTACTGTACATACCCAGCGGACCAAACTCTCTCAAATATTATCGCAAACTGGTCAAATGCGAGACTTTACCCTACAAAACTCTCGCAAACGCATCGGGAAACGATAGCAATATGAATCATATGTCGTTCAGTTTGTGGCAGTCAAAGTTTCATTTATATCCCACTCGCTTTCTGCTCACATGCGAGCTCATTTGTTAGCATTTTGCGATACTCTCTCTAAAGGCTCGCGTGTTGGTCAGCTGGGTACTTATTCTGGAATTCATTGGATTACCAGCTAACTGAAAACACGCCACAATTTTGAGTTTAGATATGTATATAACGGCTTACTACGATTACTACTGCACAAACTATTTCCGAAATTCGTCGTATTACCAGCTAACTGAAAACATACTACATAAAATGTGGTTAAGGTAAACCTTCAATGAAAGGGTTCCGAAACCATAAGTTGGAAAAAAGATGGACACAAACATTTATTTTCACTTCTTGTCAAAAAATCAAAACAATGAGTTCGAACCACATTACGTAACTTAAAATCATAAAACTTTTTTTTGTCTTTTAAACTTTACTTTTTAATTTGCAATACTACAACGTGGATATTAGTTTTCATCTCTCATGCGACTACAGATTCTTACTTTTCAGAAGGAGGCATAAGTGCCAGGCCAGTTTCTCAGGAAAAATTGAGGATCAAACAACGGAAAATACTAAGACATCACATCTATGGTGCGACGCTATCATGTTTCATAACATAAAGGGGGAATACATGTAGGGCTTCGGACGAAAATGTGATTTTCATCGTTAGCGTTTCTACATTATATTACAATAATATATTTATGCTATTATGAGGTCTCCAGCATTGTGCCGTTGTGTTCTACTGGGAAGATAGTGACTCTTGCAGGAAGACTTGATCATAGGGTATTTAATAATAACAAGTAAGTCGGGAGCTCCCGACTGGGGAATACCCTGAACCCTCTTTTGTTAACACCATATAAATTTAAAACAAAAAGTTTCCTTGGCAGGGTTCGAACTCGCAGCTAACCGTATTACTTGCTGACGACTCTACTCAACAGACAAACCAGCAAAAAAAAAAAAAAAATAGTTTGCCAGGTAGGGCTCGAACTCGCGACAGACCGCACCACTTGCTATGCCTTTACTCAACAGCCACACCAATAATTATGAATTATTGAGAAAAAAACGAACTTAAATAGCATAACAGAAAAAAGTCGCAATTACAATGCTATTAGAATGAATGTGTGATCTTGATGTTTTCGCTAGCTGTGCCATATAACTTTGGTTTTCTCTTAACCGTTCTTAATGAAATTTTCTACAGTATATCTTATTGTAGCATAGAATATTTGTGTATTCTCAAAACGTCAATTGCATTAAAATTGTGGCTTGGATTGGTTGGCAATTTAAGTTGGGTTATTAACTTGATTTCTAGCTCTGTGGTGTTAGCGGGGAGGTGGCGATAGGTATAACATGAAAGGTTGGTGAGTCTAGCTCTTACTATTAACCAAAATTAATAAAAAAAAAAACAGGATGTCGATTTCGATTTTTATCGATTGCTTGGAAACGCAGTACATCTAAAATTTATCTCTAGCTCTTATAGGTTCTGAGATCCTTGCGTTCATACAAATGGACAGACGGACATGGCTAGATCGACTCGGCTATTGATGCTGATCAAGAATATATATACCTTATGGGGTCGGTGATGCTTCCTTCTGCCTGTTACATACATTTGTATTTTGCACAAATACAATATACCCTTATACCCATTTTAACTTTAACATAAACTTTATCATCCTCTCACAATCTCAGAAGTGGGCCTAACTCACAATGAACGAGGTTGAATATTATAAATTTTCTGTAGTTCGATTAAAAAAGTGGCTGTCTGTGCTTGGTTTGCCGACCACAGGCTGTAAAGAAGAATTGGTAGCACGGCTGAATGTGATTTCGCCAGAAAGGCGCGGCATTCCGCCGGAATACAGGTCAGGCAGCAAATTTCACAATAACTACTACAGCATGATCAATATATAGATGAGAGCGACAGTGACGACGATATTGTCGGTGAGCAACAACAACAGGCAACGAAGTCGCTTACTGAAACTGACCCAAAGACAACATGACGGCAGTTTGGAGGCCACAAGAACAAGTACAGGCTGATCAAGATTGACGGATGACACAAGGCGACGGGATGGAAGTGCATGCTCATGCAGCAGCTGTTACCAAGCCAATAGCATTTATGGACACCGCTGAGTTTGCTGTGCGACAGCAGCTTAGGGCAGAAATCGAAGCCAGCAAGGAATTGCTTAAACAAATTCGCTTGGACATTCAAAACGCAGGGCAGTGCGGAGGGGCTGGACAAAGTAACGGCAGCAACGAAAAAGGAAACAACGCAAGCGACAGAAACGTAAGCAGCATCAACGTAACGGAAAACATTAACAGTAGCAGTACAAACAACGACAACAATATTAGCATTAACATTGCTGATAATTACAGCGACTGTGCTGGTGAAGACAGCTGTGGTAATGAGCAATGTGTTGGCAAGCGCCAAAATGTAAATAAATTGGTGGAAGCATCGTCTACATCGTTTGCGTGGGCTAAAGAAGTAGCCATGGAGTACGACGGGAGTTCATGCTCTCGAAACTGGATTAAACAATTGAAGAATCATATTTGCGTTTGCTACTAATAGCGAAGTTTCAGGAAAATGCGCAGCGCTAGCTACATGCAAACGCGACACGCATCTTGGAACCAGTTAACCAGTTGTTTGAACAACTGATTTTAGCATTTGAAGAAGAGATGTCAAAAGCAAAAGCAAGGAGCAAATTTCAAGATCGACAGTGGCAGGCGAACGAGAAGTTTGCTACTTTGAAGATAAGTTGTTGGTAGCCAAGAACATTAACGTCGATGTTGAGGAATTATTGGAACAAATAATCGAGGGTATCCCTTCACAAAGCCTGCGTAATCAGGCACGCATTATATGTTTTACAGAACCGATGCAAATTCTTCGAGCGTTTTCTGGGGTGCGTCTATGGAAGCAGAAGAAAGAAAGTAACGCATCACTGACAATGTCATCGAATAATTCTGACAGCAAGGAAATGCGCTGTCACAATTGTAATGCGAGAGGTCACCTAGCCTAAGAATGCCGTAGGCCGAAAAGGGAGCCTGGATCATGTAATGCGTGCGGGGCATTTGGTCATTCTGTTGGCCAGTGCCCGGAGAAAAAAACTGCAGCCGTAAATAAGTAAGTAAAATATGTTAAAATTTTTATACACACAACTACAACACCATTAATTGCAGCATGCCTCATAGACTCGGGTAGCCCAATATCAAATATCAATATCCAAGTAAAATTGCTCTGGAAAAAATTTGGAAATGTTATTTTGGAATTAATAAAAGTCAACTTGAAATATTTGAAAATGTTTGTGTTATGTTTTAAAAGGATCAATAAAGTATCACTATACCCTTGCAGAGGGTATTATAATTTTGTCGTGAAATGTGTAACGCATAGAAGGAGACATCTCCGGCCCCATTAAGTATGTATATTCTTGATCAGTATCAACAGCTGAGTCGATATAGCCATGTCCGTCTGTCTTTTTCTATGCGAACTAGTCTCTTCGTTTTAAGGTTATCTCAATGAAACTTAGCAGAAGTCCCTTTTTCTGTTGCACGCAGCATATATGTCAAAAACAGATGGATCGGACCACTATATCATATAGCTGCAATAGGAACGATCGGTCGAAAATTAAGTTGTTGTATGAAAAAACATATTGTTTTTCAAAATATCTTTACCAAACTCGGCAATTATTAGTTTTACTATGCTCATATATATGCAAACTCCTATTTATATCGGACCACTATATCATATAGCTGTCATAGGAGTGATCGGTCGAAAATTAAGTTGTTGTATGAAAAACCCCTTTTTTCAATCAAGATAGTTGGATTAAACACAGCATTTAAAGATTTCACTATGCTCCCTTCATTTTAGCAAAATCTTATTTACATCGGACAACTATATCATATATCTGCCATAGCATTAACTATTTTCCCTGTGCTTCTTAGATACGGGCAAAGTACTATAATCATTATAAAAAGGTTGGGTCTGCAAGGGTAGAAGATCTTCGGCGTGCCGAAGATAGCTTTTTTTCTCTTTTTCATTTAAATGTTGTTGCAAATGGGGGTCTGAGTAAGGATGTTGTTCTTGGTAGACATTTTACGGATGCGTGTAATATAAGTTTAAATGTAAAGACTTTGAAAATGGTTACGGTTGAAGAAATGGATACAAATATTAATGAAGGAATTATGGAAATTATGCAGACTTTTAAAGAAGTGAAAATGAAAGTAGATAATGGGAAGCAGCAAGTAATAAATGAAACAGTTAACCAAACAGTTAATGAACAATCAAAGGAAACAGTTAGTCAAATTAAATGAAACAGTTAGTCAGATAGTTAGCCAAAAACGGAATGAAAATGTTGGCAACGAAATTGTCGAAATATATAAATGATGAAATTAATGAAATAGAAAATTATAACGAATATGGTAACGAAACATTAAAAGAAAGGAACGGAAATCAGAGTAAAAATTGCTTATGCAAAGAAAGATTTGATGTTGCCTATAAATTTTGGTACTATTTATATATATAAATTTTGGTACTATTTACCAAAATTGCCCAAAAAACAGAATACCGATATCGGTTCTTATCGATTGCTTGGAAACGGAGTAAGTTATCGATTATCGGAAACAAACTCGATCTGCGCAGGCACTAGGAGGACCTACAGCTAAAATTTCAAGTCTCTAGCTTTTATAGGTTCTGATATCCTTTCGTTCATAAATACGGACGGACGGACGGATGGAAGGACGGACGGACAGACAGACAGACGGACATGGCTAGATCGACTCGGCTATTGATGCTGATCAAAAATATATATACTTTATGGGGTCGGAGATGTTCCTTCTGCCTGTTACATACATTTGGATTTTGCACAAATACAATATTCCCTTTTTACCCATTTTTAATGGGTTCAGGGTATAAAAACAAGTAAAAGGTTTTAGTCGGGAGCTCCCGACTAGGGAATACCCTGAGCCCTCTTATTCCAACGCCAAAATGCAGTTCGCGCAACGTGCTCGCTTGAGGTAATTAATATAAATTAATAAAAAAAGTTCACTTGGCAGGGCTCGAACTCGCAGCTAACCGTATTACTTGCTGACGACTCTACTCAACAGACAAACCAGCAAAAATAAAAAAATTTTTTCCAGGTAGGGCTCGAACTCGCGACAGACCGCACCACTTGATATACCTCTACTCAACAGCCACACCAATAATTAAGAATTATTGAGAAAAAACGAACTAAAATAGCGTTACAGAAAAAAGGCGCAATTACAATGATGTTAGAATGAATGTGTGTGTACTTGTATAAATTAGGATTTTAAATAATTAGTCCTTGCGGATTATTTTGATAGAACTTTATTTTGATATTGATTTATAAAACACTAGGCCGACACGCCGTAGTGAGTGAGTTAAATTACACACAAAGTCGCTGGGCCAATGTGCCGCAGTGAAAGTCGAATTAAAAACTAAATTTACAAAAGATTGATCAAAAATACCTAAGCTATTGTGTGCTTTCACAACGCGCTGCCGTCGTGCAAGAACATCCGGCCCAGAGCTATGTCAGCATCTGCGGCTGGTGTTATGTTGCATTTTGCTGACCCCTGTTAGCTCGTAAGAACATCCGGTTCAGTGCTATATCAGCATCTGGAGCTGGTGTCGTTGGCCTCTGTTAACTGCTCCCCTTTTAAGTAAGGCCGCCCTCGGCCGTTCCTATCTCGGCGATCACCTTCTTAATCTCCTTGGCCGATGCCATGTTTTTGGTGAACCGACGGTAGGTGACTCCGACGCAAATTATGGTGCAACACACAGCACCCAACAAGAAGGCTTTTACCACGCTGTCGACGCTACCAATTTCGTCCTTGACTTCCTTGATGATCTCCAGGTTACGTTCATTCAGGCGATGAACAACAACATGTCTTGGAGGCCGGTGACGTTCAGAAGGGGAGATGCCGCGATGCCGGGGAACTTACTCTGGACGTTGTTGCGATTCAAGTATTTAGTTTCGTTGATCAGAGCCCAATTATTGAACGTGATTAGATTCGTTCCGTGAACCCAAGTCTCAGTACCGTTGTCAACGCAAACTTTAGCAGGCCGGTTGTTGATGATCAGAATTCCGTCATCGACCCATGTGATCGGGTCTAAGTGACTCGGCTGCATTTGGCAGTTTGCCAAGCCATCAGCATGCAGCTCTCTGGCACAAGAGCTGCTCGGTGAAAGTTGACAAAAGGTTCCTCCCGGCGTGGAAGTGCAATTCTTAAGGGCAAGCACTTGATCTCCGCACTCAGCTATAATGTTGTCGTCAATTTGTAGCACAGCATTCTCATGTGCAACTGGATACAGCATCACCTTTCTGCAAACCATTTTGATTTTCGGGAACTTAATGATAAAGTTAAGGGCATTAACAGATTGTAATATTTTCACGGACGCAACGGACATAAGGTCAGCTATTGAAGTACCTGTGGGTTCATCGACCCAAACTGATTTCAAACCTGCGTGATCTAATATATTTGGGCTTATGATATTAATTTTTGCAAGGGTAACAGCGAGCATCAAATTCTGCATTTGCATCAGCAACATTCTATTCCGAGCTAAAAGGGTTTTGTACAAATGCCCGGAATCTATCTGATTCTTTTTTGCGACTTTTAGTAATGTGTTGACACTTGTAGTGAGTTGATTGATTTGTTCCTGAAATTTTGTGTTGATAGCTACCTGTCGGTTGTTAGAGTTCACCAACTGTAACTCAGTGAAGTTGATCTTCTCGAAGTCACTGGCTTCAGGTGTTCCCGCAACTACTTTGAGGGCTGTGCCCAAGAAATCTAAACTTCTTGCCACCCTGTGGTGCACGCCAAGAGCTTCTAACAGATCTCTGAGGTGGGACGCATCTACGCTTAAAAGCTTTCTCATGTGTGACTGCGGAAACATTTCACATAGCTCCATTGTTTCGTTTACCATTTTCTCGTACTCAGAGATGTTTGCTGTGTGCCTGACGAAATTGAATTCCTCCCAGACCAGAACTTGGCCCTCAACAATGGGAATATACTTGGCGTGCGAGTAATCAGTCACACGCGCTGCAGCATTTGCAAAAAATAGAAATAGCAGAAACCCGAACCTGCGGAAGACAGACAAAACGGACCAAACTATTACAACGTGAGTGTATTGCCAAGCCTGCGGTTTCTTTTTACTAGAACTTTTTCGACTACTTCAAAGACTCTATTCTGTCGCTGGTCGTTCAACCTAGCACGGACCGCATCTTGTGCACTTCTTAACTTTGCTGATATTTCCCTTTCGGGTTCGCCTGAGGGCACATGGAGGGCATCAACAGGTCTCTTGTTGATGACCGAATGTATTGTCTTGTTATACTCAATCGTGGCTAGCATTTTGACTTCGACTGAGTCACTGATGTTTCTCTCCAGCTTGAGACAACGTGCCAGCTCGGCTAGAGTGCTATGGAAGCGCTCGACTTGGCCATTGGAGGTGCTATGCAGCGGCATTAACAATATGGATTCCATAGTTGTTTAACAACAGGGTCTTCATCGTTTGAGAGTTCATCGAAGGCTCGTTGTCGCAATAAATTGGCTCGTGGAAAGAAATTCGTGAGCTGCAGTAGTGGGGCTTTTAAATCCCCGATACTGCGCGACTGAATTGGTTGTACGACTGCAAATTTAGGGAACTTATCAACGCAGGTCCGTGGAAAAAATATCAATGTGTAGCAATTCCCCAGGAGTCTCAGGGATCGGAGTTTCTCCCAGCTCCTGTCTTTTCGGGTGCCTATCGTATTTGGCTGCTGAGCAGATTCTACAACTTTCCGCAATTTCTTTAGCTAACTTCGCCATTTTAGGGAAATAGTATTCTGATAACACTTGCTTAACATTTTCTTGATCAACGTTAAAGACATCTGCAACTCGGTTTTTGCAGTGCCAGAACTTTGTGCCTGGAAACATGCGAACTAAGCCATTCTGCACCTGTGCTAGTGTGTGCAGGTTGCAATAGAGGGCATTGACCGCATTTGGATTAATCAAGTCAAGCAGTTCATTTAAAAAGGCTGTGTGATCAGTGAAACCCACTTTATGACGCCTCTTGTCCCCGAAAAGAATGAAGTTGCGTTTGGTGGGGAATTGGAAACAATTAAGTGGCTTTTCGGTCGACTCAATTGTATAGGTCAAGAACAGCTCGCTGTGGACCGTGGCTGTGCAGGAATCCGTATTCAGCTCGTCAAGAGTGTTGAGCTGTTGTCGCGATAGCGCGTCAGCAACTAAATTCTCCTTGCCTGGCTTATACAATATTCGCGCATTCGTTTCCTCAATGCGCGCCTTCCATCTTTTAATTTTGGCGTTCGGGTTTGACTCAGAAACGGCAAAATTTAACGGTTGGTGGTCCGTGAAAATGTTAATGTCTTTTACTCCATATAGGTAGTGACGTAGCTTGCTAAGGGCCCAAACTATAGCCAAAAGTTCCCGCTCGTTGGTGGCGTAGTTCACCTCCGGGGGTTTCAATGTTCTGGAAATCATTGAGATGGGGCGACCCTCTTGAGAAAGCACTGCCCCTATGCCGTTAGCTGAAGCGTCTGTCGTTAGATCAAAGGGCTTCCTAAAATCAGGGTATCTGAGCATGACGTTTTCTGACGACAAAATGTTGCGTAGCTTTTGGAATGCGTGACGCTGAATCTCAGAGAATTCTACCGGGATGTTTCTCGATCTATGTTTACTTACTGACCCATTCTCGCCCTTTAGAAGATCAGAAATGGGTTTTGCTATTGAGGCATCTTTGATGAAACACCTATAGTAACTAGCCAGTCCTAAAAATGATCTGATCTCGAATATATTCTTTGGTTCTGGGAACTCCTGAATCGCTTTTTTCACTTTTTCAGGATCCGTTGTAGCTCCATTACTGGTTACCACGAAACCAAGAAAACCTACGCGTTTCTTAAAAAAACGCGGCTTTTCCTTGGAGATTCTCACATTTGCCTCGTACAGGCTCTTTAAGACCCACTCTACATGTTAGACATGAGAACTTTAGTCTTTTGAGAAGACGATGACATCGTCAACGTAGACATAGCAAGATTTGCCAATTTGCTCACGCAGTACTTCGTTAACAGTTCTTTGGAAGATGCTGGCCGCATTCTTCAACCCAAAGGGAAGTCGACAAAATTCGTACTTCTCCTTGTTAACTGCAAAGGCTGTTTTTTCACGGTCACGCTCTGCTAGCGTGATCTGGTGATAGCCGGATTTTAGGTCCAATGTCGAAAAGTATTTAGCTTTGCCAAGATTCCCCAAAATCATTGGAATGTTAGGCATAGGGTATCTGTCTGCGATGGTTTTCTCGTTAAGTTTGCGAAAATCCATTACTAGGCGCATATTCTTGTTACCAAACTCGTCCGTGCCCTTCACGTCCACCACCCAAATGGGGTTGTTGTAGGGAAGACAGATTTTTTGATGATACCGTCCTTCAGAAGGCTTTGAATCTCTTTATTAACGAATTCCGCTGCTCCCATGGGGAAGGGGTACAGTCGGACATAAACTGGTTGTTCATCAGTGGTTCTGATGTTTGCCACCACTGATGTGTTACAGGGAAGTGCTGCTTCCGGATTTGCGAAGGCCTTATGTTTGCTTTTTAGCATCTTTAGGAATGCATCTTTTACAGCATCGAGCGCGTCGGCGTAGTCAACATTGGTAAAGTTAACATCCGCACACCTGTGGAATTCGATTTGTTCAGTTTTTGCGCCACATTTAAGTTGGCCAGAAGAAAGACAAAGCAAAACTCCTGCTTGTGTGAGCAAGTTGAGGCCCACAATTCCATCAAATGTGGACAGGTTTGGGAGTAAGAAAAATGTGGCAGTTTTGCCGAACAGAGATATAAGGCACTTATGAGTGATCTTCGTGGTGCCGTGTATAGAATGGGTAGAGAAGGGAGAATTTACTGGGCACACACCTTTTAGATTTTTATGTGGTCTGATATAATTCTTGGAAGCGCCCGCTACTCTTCTACTGATGTAGGGCAGCAGGGAGCTTCCCCTAAAAAATTGAGAGTGTCTGAGTCATAACCGCTACCATTGTCGTCGGTAATTTGCTGTTCTGCTGCTGCTGCAGAGCTAGCATACGAACCTGAATCTTGATCCGGCTCATGAGCTGTGTGATTGACTCTCTGCCTCCTCTGTCCGCTTAAACGCCCAGACGTGGCCGTTCTTTTGTAGGCTTGAGGAGCGCTAGAGTTAACGTAGGCTGGTGCTTGCGATGGTTGTAGAATTTTAGACACAGATGGATCGACGTCCATTGGTTCCTGTGACCCGCCACCTTTGTTCCTCCTGCCACTCTGTTGCTCAAATTGACTTTGTTGCTGTTTCTGTTGTTTAGTGAAGTGAGGATTTTTGGAACCGCTGGGTTGCGGACCCCCCTGCTGTTGACCCCTATCTTGCTGACGGACCTGCGGCCTCGGGGTCACTTTTCGTTCCCTATCTTCTTGTCCTTTAGCAAAGTTAGCGGCAAAGGCGTACCTCTCATGGTTTGCCTCTACCTCTTGCGCTAGCGCTAGGGCCGACGGTAAGTCCTTAGGCTTTGCTGCGAACAGGACATCCGTCAGGCTACGCTTTAGGCCTGAGACAAAAACACGCAACGCATCATCTCTAAACTTTGTACAGAGCCCTTGCGCCATGCTTGGTTCATAAGACATGTTGACCTTATTGGTGAGAAGAGTTAGCTTTTTCTCAACCTCGTCATAGTATTGTAAAATTGTTAACGAGCCCTGTCTTAGGGTGCTCATCTCTTGCTCTATGACGTGAATGCCTCTCTTATCCCTGTATGTGAAATCGAGACGGTTTATTATGGCATCAAAATTCATTACTGTGTCAAACTGACCCAAGACGCCGTCAGCTGCCCCTCTAATTTTGCTCTTTATAATAATGACCGCCTGGTAGTGGCGTGAGCTGCCGTCGTATGGCTTGTAAATTTTATATGCCGCTATCGCAGCTTGTCTCCAAGAGGCGTACGTCTCTGGCACCCCCGTAAATTCTGGTAAGCATTTAACGGCGTCCAATGGTTCATTACATTGGACGTCGTTTCTGATTTCCACCAGCTCAAATGCCTGGACCGGCGGTGTTTCTATACTATTGGTAGATATTCTGCCTACCAATTCTTGTATCTGAGCGTCTAAGGAAGCCCTCAGCTCTGCATCTCTTTGCCTCAATATTGCGCTCTGTGCTTCTAAGGCGGAGGCCACTGCGGCCTGCACCAAGGCCCTAAGCTGCTCAGGCTCCATTCCTATTTTACACCTGTTGTCAGCGATTTTATGCTGGACGGCTTCCCTATCTAAGGTGGTGGAGTCGTCTGACTCAGATCCCCTCGCAGAGCGGTCTCTGTACCTGAGAAACGAGCTGTTCATGGACTAAACTTGTCAACAATAATAACAACACAATTTCAAGGGCAAATCAACAACGGTAAATTAAATGAATGCTGACAGAGGAGAGTTTATTGAAAATTGCTGATGGACGCAAAATTGTGTGCAATTTACAATTACTGCAATTTTAATATTTCTACCTATATACACAAAATTGTGTGCAATTTACAATTACTGCAATTTTAATATTTCTACTTATATTTTTTTATGATTTTATTTTAAATAAATCACGCAAAAAAAGTTTGTGCCAAATGATGGCCCACTTACATTTTATTTGATCCTAGAGAGGTCGTATGTTCTACGTATAAAACTACTGATTCCCACGCTGCAGTCGCGAATTTTTTTTATCCCTCGCTGAAGTCTGTGGTGTTGGTTTACGTCGCCGCCCAAACCCGCTTGCGCGCTGGTTTGGTGACAAGTCACTGGCCGAAGAGCTCCAGCGGCTTCGGTGTATCAAATGGTTTTTATTGTGCTTGTGCTGCTGACGTAAGTTGATATCAGGCACAGCTTTTATTATTTGCACTGGTAGGTTAGTTCTTTACACTGCACAGCATACAAAATAATTATGGAACAAAATGGTCCGAAAAACGTTGGGCGCCAGTTAGGATTTTGAATAATTAGTCCTTGCGGATTATTTTGATAGAACTTTATTTTGATAATGATTTATAAAACACTAGGCCGACACGCCGTAGTGAGTGAGTTAAATTACACACAAAGTCGCTGGGCCGATGTGCCGCAGTGAAAATCGAATTAAAAACTGAATTTACAAAAGATTGATCAAAAATACCTAAGCTATTGTGTGCTTTCACAACGGCCGCTAGAATGCTTAGCTTGCGCCTCGTGCGCTGCCGTCGTGCAAGAACATCCGGCCCAGAGCTATGTCAGCATCAGCGGCTGGTGTTATGTTGCATTTTGCTGACCCCTGTTAGCTCGTAATAACATCCGGCTCAGTGCTATATCAGCATCTGGAGCTGGTGTCGTTGGCCTCTGTTAACTTATACACAAATTCTTGATGTTTTCGCTAGCTGTGCCATCCAATTGCGCAGTTACATATAACTTTGGTTTTCTCTTAACCGTTCTTAATGAAATTTTCTACAGTATATCTTATTGTAGCATAGAATATTTGTGTATTCTCAAAACGTCAATTGCATTAAAATTGTGGCTTGGATTGGTTGGCAATTTAAGTTGGGCTATTAACTTGATTTCTAGCTCTGCGGTGTTAGCGGGGAGGTGGCGATAGGTATAAAATGAACGATACTTCATATATATATAATATTCTAGAAGCAACATATCAAGTTTGATGAATCTAGTTTTTAATATATACTAAAATTACTAAAAACGAGAAAGAAAGGCTATCTTCGGCACGCCGAAGATATAATACCCTTGCAGACACAACCTTTTCATAATGCTTATAGTGCTTTGCCCGTATCTAAGAAGCACAGGGAAAATAGTTAATGCCGAGTTTGGGCAAGATATCTTGAAGAACAAAATGTTTTTTCATACAACAACTTAATTTTCGACCGATCGTTCCTATGGCAGCTATATGATATAGTGGTCCGATCTTAATAGGATTTTGCATATAAATGAGTAGTCAAGTTAAACTAATAAATGCCGAGTTTGGTCAAGATATCTTGATAAACAAAATGTTTTTTCATACAAAAACATAATTATCGACCGATCGTTTCTATGGTAGCTATATGATATAGTGGTCCGATCCAGCTGTTTTTCACATATGAGCTGCGTGCAACAGAAAAAGGGACTTCTGCAAAATTTCATTAAGATAGCTTTAAAACTGAGAGACTAGTTCGCATAGAAACAGACAGACTGACAGACGGTCAGACGGACAGACGGACATGGCTATATCGACTCGGCTGTTGATGCTGATCAAGAATATATATACTTTATGGGGTCGGAGATGTCTCCTTCTATGCGTTACACATTTCACGACAAAATTATAATACCCTCTGCAAGGGTATAAAAACAGGATGTCGATATCGATTTATATCGATTGCTTGGAAACGGAGTAAGTTATCGATTATCGGAAACAAACTCGATCTGCGCAGGCACTAGGAGGATCTACATCCAAAATTTATCTCTAGCTCTTATAGGTTCTGAGATCCTTGCGTTCATACATACGGACAGACGGACGGACGGACAGACGGACATGGCTAGATCGACTCGGCTATTGATGCTGATCAAAAATATATATACTTTATGGAGTCGGAGATGCTGCCTTCTGCCTGTTACATACATTTGCATTTTGCACAAATACAATATACCGTTTTTACCCATTTTCAATGGGTTCAGGGTATAAAAAAATCGTGAACAGGAGATACGACTGTCAGGATGGTCGAGTTGTGGTAGGATAGTGACGTCAAATTATCAATAGCATGTGCTATCAGAAGTATACACGCTCACTCTGGCAGCAGGTGCCATGTAATTAACAGAATATGTTAAGCATTATTGTAAAGAGCAGCCTGTGACTAGCTTTGAATACCATGCGACTGCGGACTACAGGAGTAATGAAGCAAACATATATTGAAGCTAATAAAACATAATATACATAAACTCTATCATCCTCTCACATAACAGGGTTCACCTGAACCCTCTTCTTCTATTTTCACGCCATAATGTTCAAATAATCTTGCTTGCAGTTCACCTTCGCGTCGTGCAAAACTAAGTTGCAACTCTGATCATTTTTCGCTTAGTTGATCAATACGAAAACTTAAAATCGCGTCTCTCCATCTTACAATGTTTTTATATGGTAACTTATATTTTAGATTTTCAAACTATTCTTAATTACTACTATTTAAAGACAGCGCACTCGGTTGTTATATAGCACCAACAGCTTTTGTTTCCCCTATGTTAATTAATAATAACAGAGATTGCTCTATTTTGTAGCTTAAGCTTAACAGCGCCGACGGGCGCTCTCGTTTGTATCTTAAATGTAAAATCACCTACGTCAACGAAGCCTCGCATTGTGCTTATTGATATTGTTGCATGGGGAGTAGCTAATTGCAAATTTTGCAAGGGTGGCAACGTTCTCAGGATTCATCGACTTGAGGGAAAAAAAAGTTGAGAGAGTAAAGGCGGTTGTCCGCCCGATTCGCTCGTAGGGTAATGAGCAGATCGAATGCCCTTGCTAATGCCCTTGGTCTACGACTGGGCCGTTGACCTAAAAATGCAGCTGTGCATACGGGCAGCAACGGTGATCATATTCGAATGTATGCGTGTGCCGAATTTCGGCACCTATAAGGTTGCTGCCCAAATGTACAGTCGGAGAGTTCTATTTTGTGAGCGGTCAACGACGGGTGCCATGCTCGAAAGAAAATTAAAGTCTTCTTTTTTCATGTCGGCCAAAAGTCATCGGTCTTACTTGTATAAAGTTAAAGTTTTCATTTAATTAAGACGACAGGTGTGCTAAATTTCGAAGCCAAATTTATTAAGTGCAAACATATTGCAAAAAATTACAGTATACAAATAATACCTGTTACTTTCTAACACACAAACACCCACACACTCTATGAAAGTCACCTCAGTAATTTGGGGTAGGCACAGCTACTACTAACAGCGAAGAAGCGGCGAGATCACGCCCACATCATCTGAGTGAGTAGTCTTTTCCATTTCGTCTCTCCCCGCCCCGAGTAACGGCAGAGTCAAACGCAGACTCATAAGAGAGCAGATTTCTGCAGTTGTTTAATTTAGTTTTTTTTGTAAATTATGTATATAAGTATATATGTCTTACGCCAAGTTTCACTTAAGAAAAACTTCCTAGAGTGCGAACAGGGTGGGTAAAATTCAAATGTTATTGCATCTGCCTATTAAATATAAATGTCTAAAATTTGGTACTTGCACGAACAATACACACATTCATACATACCTTGCAATACCTTTCCTATCGTTCCTTACTACCCAAAAAAATCTCTTTAGGCAGGGAAAGGTAGATTTAAGCGATTTAATATATCACCTACCTGCTGCACGACTGATTGTCGCGGCATACCCGTTTATAGGTATTTGTGTTCCTTAATCGGTGCAACGATTGCCTCATTATTGCTTCCTTTCGGAAAGCCAAAATGAGGGAGTCGAGATCAGGAGATCTTCTCAGGTAGGGCATGTATGCTGGGTCCGGAAACCGAGAACAGATCTGGAAAAGTAAAGTGGATTAATAGGGTTTTTTTTGTTAATTTATACAAGCGTCTTACCTTTGCTGTTTACAATTACTTGTTAGTGTTGTTCATTCGTAATGTTATCGATTTTGTGATGTTTTGGATTCGTTTTGGATAGTGTTTTGCTACAGAAGTTGTATCGATTGTGCGGACTGCGGGCCAGGGATGGGACTATACATGAGCCAGCCGGCGAGGCGTAAAGAGAAACAGGCAGTCCCGTATCAATATTTTATAGAAAAAGAGAGTTGGAAACAGAATTCTGCGATGACTGCCACAGAAAGTTATTGCTTATAATTTTGGTCATGTCGTTAACATTGCAGCTGTGGCTGAATAAATAGCACTTACAATAGTGATATTTTTGGTAATTTTTTGTTTTAAATTATTTAATTTTTAGAAATTTTATTTTAATTTTAATAATTCGATTTGAATTTTTTTTATTAGTTTATTTATTTTCAAAGGATTATTTTATTGAGCGTATGGTCGTCAAACATATGTCCATCATAATTAAGCCATACATAATCAAACCATACAGATCTACTGGCACTATTTTGGTGATTTTTACAATTAATGCATCCCGATCTTTAAGCTTCGTTGTCAGGTTCATGTGTATAGTGACTTTTCTAAAGTCTTCAATAAGGTCAGCCACTGCGTTCTCGTTAAGAAATTGTCCAGGCTAGGTTTTCATTGTTCTTTATTAAGCTGGTTGGCTTCATATCTATCTAGTCGTTATTGCTCGGATCAGCAGCTTAAAACTGATAAGAGGTTCTAGTCGGGAGCTCCCGACTAGGGGATACCCTGAACCCTCTTCTTCCAACATCAAATGCATATATACATTCTATTTTAGAAGCTATATGTGAAGTTTGGTGACTCTAGCTCTTATTATTTACCAAAATTGCCCAAAAAACAGAATATCGACATCGATTTTTATCGATTGCTTGGAAACGGAGTAAGCTATCGATTATCGGAAACAAACTCGATCTGCGGAGGCACTAGGAGCACCTATATCTATCAAGTCTCTAGCTCTTATAGGTTCTGAGATCCTTGCGTTCATACATACGGACGGACGGACGGACGGACAGACAGACTGACAGACGGATATGGCTAGATTGACTCGGCTATTGATGCTGATCAAGAATATATATACTTTATGGGGTCGGAGATGCTTCCTTCTGCCTGTTACATACATTTGAATTTCGCACAAGTACAATATACCCTTATACCCATTTTTAATGGGTTCAGGGTATAATTAGATTAGTATTATGTTTGCATAACATTTCAATTACATCTTGCCCTGCGAGGCACGCAATGCCACTATTTTGTTTGTTTGGCGCTTCTCGCATATCATAAAATAGCTCAATATTACTAGCTGTTAACTATCTAGCGCTCTTTTACCTTTTATACTTTTGTCTTAAGCGGCTAGTGCATCAATGTTAGCGACGCAGCAATTCATTCTTGTCTCGTATTCCTTATCGATCGCTTCGTTAAAAATTGTGCATTTCGCATAATTTCAATACACTCGCTATAAGCATATAAAGAAATCAATCTATTGCATGAATTTATAAGAAAAAGCCATATTTTTGAAAGGCTTGCCAGCCCAACAGTTATAATCGCGTACGTATCGGCAATACTTTGTCCGCACCTTATGGAAGTTGTCGTGGTCCACTTCTATTTAGCATGTTTATAACTGCCTCTTTTATCTGGAGGTTATCTGTAACACTGACCGCAAATAGGAATGAGCGGCTGTAAAAACAGCTTTTAAAATTTAATTTGCAATGCCTTTACTTTGTTGGTACCATACCGCCTTACAGAGCTAGGTGTTGATTACTACATTTATCATCGCTGGAAGATAGAAGAGTTACAACAGCGCATTTTTAACCACTTTAATTGTAAGAATTATTGAGTGCTCGTTTCTCAAGCATGCGTTAACTTCAATGTGCCGAGCAGGAGCTGATAAAGCTGCTCATAGAGCTCATAGAGCTGCTTGTGTCAGCGACGAGTCTATGAATAGATCATTAAAGCTTTAAAATGCTCTTCGACTCATTTGTCAATAGTGCTTTGGCAAACATGAGCTTCAAGAACTCTTTCTTTAAAACTAATAAATTTACATTTTCTTTATGTTTCATGTTTTCTTATATGGTAATATTAGAGATAGCCTGAAAGCTACTAGAATTGATTGATAAATAAATACATTTTTATGACTGTCCGTTATAAATGTCACTTAAGCATCAGCAGTTAACTGCTTTCCCGTTGGAGACATGTTGGTACTCGGGCATGCACATTTTTGCTACCAGTTTGCTGATCTTACGCTTCTCTTGTCTCCTTCTCAAATACCGTTTGAGGAGGGCAAGACCGCTGACGATAGCACCGTTTATTAGCGCTTGGAAAAACACCCCTTACATACTTCAGACTTTGCAGGAATTGTATACTCAGATGATTGTCGTGACGGGTATGTTTAATAGGGGGCGCCACTTCTTCTTAACTTCACAGGTAGGTTGTTCCTGTTTGCGAACTTAATACTGTTGATAACGGCAATACGGTCGAAGCTCACAAGTTGGCTACCGACTATATCCATCTCTGGGATGTTGCCTGTGCTGCCTCTCTCAGGCGGCTGTTTATCATTAAGGTATCATCGTCGAGTATCGTGATTGGGTCCAGATGGCTGGGTTAAATGTTGCAGTGGGCAATAGCACGCAGATGTAAACTTTGGATTCAGATTCGCACTCGGCCACCATGTTGTTAGATATCTGTAGCATTCCGGCGCTGTGCGCTACTGAGAAGATGATGACTCTGGCAGAAAGACTTGATCTTAGGGTATTTAATAATAAAGTGTATTAATTTTCAATATTTAATATATCACAGTTTTGTTTTCAGTGTTTGTAAACCAATTTATTGGTGCTTGAGTTTATGCTGTCTGTCTATTATTTGACTCTATCAATTGGGCCTCAGTTATTTTGTATTCCTCTTCGGTTTGACCAGTGCTGGAAGCGATGTGGTCTACCCCTTGTTATCGTTTTAAAAGTTTCCCCGATTCTTGGGACTTAGCATCGACTTCACTTCTTTGATGAGGAGGCTACGTCCACGGGCTCTGCGTACTGGGGCTTTGTGTCTGCCTGTTCAGCAGCTCTATATCTCTTCTGTATTGCGGCAAAATACTTTAAAAATGAAAAAATAAAAAATGCAACACACACCAAACTTGGTGAGTATAGATTTAACATTTTTTTTTATATTTTGGTTATCTCTACATTTCCCCCCAAAAGTGCTAAAAACTTCGTCTTAAAGCTAGGGCCTTGCGCAAAGTGCACATATATAAAACACTTTTGGGTGCCATATTTATTCGGTGAGGATTTCATTAAGATCCGAATAAAATTATTGGTGATAATCAAGACTACATAACACATAATGTGAAGGAAGGCTAAAATCTGGTTTACAGGGGAACATTTTCCAATTGGATTTGCTCGAGGGCATTTTCCTGCTGACCTATTTAAATCTGGAGTAGAAAACAATTTAAAAAAATAACTTAATCCAAACGTCGCTCGCTAGTAGTATTGTGTTCTTGAAGGCTTGTAGCCCACTAGGTCAAGACATATCGCGATAAACGAGCAACGCCATGAGGCTAAGTCGCTCATGACTTAGCTTGATGCTGCACATAAAGTATACTCGTAGGCTTAAACCTGTACCGCAAAAGCCGACGGAGTGCTGCAGATTTCACCGTGCCTGCCCCCACCTTCCATAGTGACGACACTGTGAAGGCAGGCCTGGAAAGGTCACCGGCTGGGTTGGAACTACTGCTGGCTGTTTTTTTCTCAGACTTCGAAACCGAAATCATGGTTGTTGAGCGTAATGAAATTAACAGCGTGAAATCAAAAAAGGTTGAATTGTTACGCTAAAACTGCCTCTTCCTTTTCAACCAGACATGGGCATGATTAGGGTGCCACATGCGAACCTGCATCATGCCAAAAGGCTGTCAGCATCTCTGTTTAGAGTCGTATCTGAGGATGTAATCAAAATGGTTCTGATCCAAGAGCCGTAGTTGATTGGTGGTAATGTCTATGGATTAAGCTAGGGCTTATATAATCAGTTATATCATATCATTCACTTTAAGTATCTCAGTTGCTTGATTCATCGGAGCCGAGACAATACACGGCGTTTGGCAAGTGGGAGTGGCGTGTCACTACTTCAAGCGGCTCCGATGCCGTGTCCTCGATTGGGATTCAGTGGCTCGTCGATTTCTGCAAGCAGAGAAATAAACAGCTTGGGTTCGGGTGTGATACAAACGCACATTTCCCAGTGTAGGGCCAGTGCTCATTGATGTGGACGACTGGAATATCTATTGTGAGGAGCATATCTCTTAAATAGGGTGGTGGACCACCTTTTAAATGCTATCGGGTGCAATGATAGATCATGATAATTTTTTTGATTTGTGAGAATGTCTAATCTCGATCGGGCTTTTATGGTCAGTTTAAAAAGTAAAATAGAATACAACAAAGTTGCTTGACACGATCTATATTTTATAATTAAGTTCAAGACTAACGGATGCAGGCAAAAGTGTTCAAAGAAGAGTGAAAGTTCGTTCATCTGTGTGAGCACTTATGTCATTACTGCTGCAAATCGTTAACATAGGCTGAATTTGAGAATTACATTGATATACATATATTGGAAGCGAAAAAACACCGGATCCCAGCTTGTTTTCTTGGGATAGTATGAAATATTTTGTAGTTCTACCTGGCTTGACGAACGGGTGGTTAAAGTCTAGGACCTATATAGTGGCTGTCTTATGACCTCAAGCAATTCTAATTGCTCTTTAACTGCTTCAAGCAATCAACTCTTGACTACACAGTCACCTATATAATTTATATTTTATTTTCTATCCTGCCGACCACACTGGAAGCCGTGTTTTTTTTTGCATTGCCCTGCTAAAGGTACGCAATAATAAGGCGAATTGAAAAACAGGTGCTAAGATGGGTAAAAGGGGTATAATGTGTTTGTGCAAATGTATGTAAGGCAGTTGATGCTTCCTTCCTCCTCCCTCTGACCCCATAAAGTATGTATATTCTAGTCCGCTTTACTCATAATCAGATAGCAGCCGAGGTGCTACGCTACCCTAAACTCTACCGTCAATTGCAAGTGTACAGCATAAAAGACGCTGAAATGTGTTAGGTGTATATTGGCTAATTACTGATCCACATATACTAGTAACGGCTGGCTACTGGAGAATTTAGCCAATACGCCAACTGTATAGATGTTATTCCAATCTGAATAAGTTTATATCAGGTACCAATACTGGCTCTGATATTATCAAAAGATTCGCTTATGGGCCTGCACATTTGTGTATAGGTACATTTATTGAGCCTATAGTGAGTATCACCTATAAAAGTTTGCTGAACGGCACATGTTTATAAACAAAAGCACTACCTGTGCGAATTTTGACCGAACATCCAAAAAGGGTTTCAATTTAATCGTAGGTAAACGTGATAGCATTTAGACATTAAACACCCTCAGCCAAATTTGATGTAAGATTACTCCTGCAGCTATTTCTGAAATTCATCAGACTACCAGCTAACCAAAAACATACCACATAAAATTAGCTTGTGCACTCCTATGCGTACAGATACAAACCTGACTCCTACTGCTACATATGTCGATATAATAATTTCTTTGAAATTTTAACCCAAAGTTAAAAGGAAGACTGGACACCAACATTAATTTGCACTTCTTGCAAAGCATACAAGTCAAAGAATTAAAAACAATGAGTAAGAATCACAGTACGTGGTATAAAATCAATTCACCTTCAAAAAATACTTCAATTTTTTTCCTTTAAAATATTCTTTTCAGTTTGCAATACCTTTAATATGAAACAGGTAAGAGGTTCTAGTCGGGAGCACCCGACTTGGGGATACCCTGAACCCTCTTCTTCCAACATCAAATGCATATACACTCCGCGTCATTAGCTTAGCACACCCCAAATGAAATTATATTGCTCTAGCTCTGTTCTTTGCTGAAAGCCAGCTACTTCTATTATTTCGTTTTTGTCGCCTTCGTATGCTCTCTCAATGACAAAAAGAGCATCCGATGAAAATATCCCGTTATATGATTTTTACTATTTTCTTTTACTTTCGATCGAAAATTGTACTTCGTTTTCCAGTCAACAGGTTAGCACATGCAAATTCATTTTGGTCTAATTTAAATTTTTGGACATGCACAAGCACCAAATTTTTTTTGCAGCTCAAGTATTCTATTACCATTAACATATTAATAAGTAGGAGTACCATTATCCGTAGAAGAAAAGGCGAAAATTGAAGCTTATAAGTATGCAGATCTCTCAATAAGTAAAATACACAAAAAAATTCTTAAAAGCCGAAAAGTTATATCCGTATTCCTGCGAAATAAGTCAGGTTATGGTTATGTGGCACGAGCGCACATGTCGTGGAATTCTGATTGGCTCTATTTTGTCTTTTGGATACAACTACTACTTCCATGGAATACGTAAGGAAGAACACCAGTTGGTTCGGTTTCATAGTCGAGTGGGAGGTGTGATGGTGTGGGGAGTCATCTCCTATTATGGGACATGCGAGTTACAGTTTTTCACGTCAAGTATGAACGCAAAAACTTACAATGACGTACTAAAAACATCTTTTCCCCATTTTCAAAACATTTTTGGAGATTTGCAATGGCATTTTAAACACGACAAGGCTCCGATTTATACTGCCCGGGTGGTTCAGTCATGGACTCAGCTTCAAAATGCCAGTTTAATGCAGTGGCCGCCTTACTCACCCGACTTAAATTTAATAGAAAATGTTTGGGGATGGCTGGTTCGAAAAGTTTACGAATCTGGAAAACAGTATTCCAGCAAAACAGATCTTATTGAAGGTACTGAAGGCGCTTGGTCATCCATTTCCTTGGATTTCATTGAAAATTTGTACAAGTCGCTTCCCAATCGGATCTATGAGGTCATACTCAACAAGGGTGGATCGACCCACTATTAAATGTGTTGTAGAACCTTAAAATTATTAAATGAAGAAGTAAGAGGTTCTAGTCGGGAGCTCCCGACTAGGGGATACCCTGAACCCTCTTCTTCCAACAACAAATGAATATATATATTATATTTTAGAAGCTATATGTCAAGTTTGGTGACTTTAGCTCTTATTATTTACCAAAATTGCCCAATAAACAGGATATCGATATAGGTTTTTTATCGATTGCTTGGAAACAGAGTAAGGTATCGATTATCGGAAACAAACTCGATCTGCGCGGGAACTAGCAGCATCTACATCCAAAATTTCAAGTCTCTAGCTCTTATAGGTTCTGAGATCCTTGCGTTCATACCTACGGACGGACGGACGGACAGACGGACAGACGGACAGACGGACAGACAGACAGACAGACGGGCATGGCTAGATCGACTCGGCTATTGGTGCTGATCAAGAATATATATACTTTATGGGGTCGGAGATGCTTCCATCTGCCTGTTACATACATTTGGATTTTGCACAAATACCCATCTTTAATGGGTTCAGGGTATAAAAAGTACTATCATTCGCGTGACGAAGACTTAATACCCTGCAGACGTAACCTTCTCATAACGCTTATAATGCTCTGCTCATATCTAAGAATCACAGGGAAAATAGGTTTTACCGAGTACGGTTAAAATATATCTTGGAAAACCAAAAGTTTTTCCTACTACAATCTCATTTTCGACCGATGTATGGCAGCTATATGATATAACTTCCCAATGTAGATCAATTTAGTTTGGTTTGGTCAATATATCTTGAAAAAAAGTTGTTCATACACAATGACGCTATGATATAGCGGTCCTATGTTGAGATAATATGGTTTTTATATGGTGGCTTGTATATAGAGAAACCGAAGAAACCGAGTTTCGTCAAAATATCTTGATAAACAAAAAAATTCTTCATACAACAACCTCATTTTCGACCTATCGTTCCTATGGCAGCTATATGATATCGTGGTCCGATTCAACCGGTTTTGACATATGTACTGCGTGCAACAGAAAAAGGGATTTTTGCAAAGTTTCATTAAGATATCTTTAAAACTGAGAGACTAGTTCGCATAGAAACAGACAGACGGACAGACGGGCGTGGCTATATCGACTCGGCTGTTGATGCTGATCAAGAATATATACACTTTATGGGGTCGGAGATGTCTCTGCAAGGGTATAAAAATATTTAATTCTCTTATACAATGCTATATTTCTGTCATTATCAGTCAATTCAATAAATTGCAAAGCAATTATATAAATATATTTAAATTGCAAAGAACAATATACAAAATATCGAATCGATGGCCTTAGAAGCTAGCACTCCCTCCCGTTATTGTTTATATTATTCTTTTGTATAATAATTAATTACGTAAGTAAATAAATAATATACAAAATGCCACCACTAACCAAACAACAATAGACTGGACAATCAGTGGCCTGCGATGGGGCCTCTCGTTTTCTCTGCAATAATGAATTTTCTTTTGCGCCCAAGATCTGTCCATTCACATATATTTTTGTGTGTTTTTAGCGCCCGATATACAGAAATCACCAAAACTTCAAATCTTGTAAAATTTGGGAGAGACAGGCAGGCAGGCCACCAACAGGCACACAAGCGCCCAAATTCCTCTATTCATATACGAAATATGCAATTATGCGTGAATAGCGGGTGAAAAATATTTTAAATGCACACATGGCAACGGTTAGGTACCCTTTCCAATGATAACGAGCTAAAATGCAAGAATTTCGCTTTTTCATTATTTCATATTACTCGTCCCTTCAAAAGGGAAGAAAGCCACCGACTTTTGAGAAAAATTAAATTTGTGGGCATTTTTGCTCGTGCGGACAAATACAAACACAGACAGTGCAAAGGTAAATACACAAGTCGAAAAAGCACTGAGAGTAAAAGCAGTTTCCTACAGTGCGAGGGAATCAAAAAAAAGCAGCGATGCCGTTTTATGAACCCGAACAAAAACGAAGGCGACTTTGGATCAGCCGCACAGAAAACGAGAGGCCCCATCGCCGGCCACTGGTTATCCAGTCTATATGTTGTTTGGTTAGTGATGCCACTTAAGAGCAAAATACAAAGGAGATCTCCAGACAACATTTTAGATAAAAGCTACCGGTAGCGAGATGTTGCAGGAATGGTATACTCAGAAGATCGTTGTGACTGGTTATGTTTAATAGGGGGTGCCACTACTCCACGATTCTGCGTTATTACGATTACACCCATATCTGGGCCGTTGTAGGTGCTAAACTTCGTCAGGGGATCGTTTACTATCCTTCTCTGGGCCATATGTCGGTGCTTACCCTCACCAGGCAGTCGTTTATTATTTGGATTTGGCAACTCCATGCAAATGTAAGCCTTGGGCATATGCGTCATAGGCAGCTAGCTCACAAAAGTTTGTAGTTGTTGTTGGACTGCCACTCGGCCACGGTGTTGTTAAATAGCTCCAGCATTCTGCCGTTGTGCACTACTGGGAAGATGGTGACTCTTGCAGGAAGACTTGATCTTACGGTATTTAATACAAAAAAATTTTTAATTCATTGGATTGTAAAACTTCAATAATAAGTAATCGATAAGCGATAGATTACTCCGTTTCCAAGCAATCGATAAAATTCGATATCGAAATCCTTTTTTTTAACTAATTGGGTTTATAATAAGAGCTAGAGTCACAAAAAGTAATATGTTTATAATAGAATAGTATATGTATATATCAAGTATCTTTTATTTTATACCTATCGCTACCTCCCCGCTAACACCGCAGAGCAATAAATCAAGTTAATAGCCCAATTGACTCTTTGAGAATACACAAATGTTCTATGGTACAATAAGATATACTGTAGAAAATTTCATAAAGATCAGTTAAGAGAAAACTTAAGTTATATGTAGCTGCGCAATTGGATGGGACAGCTAGCGAATACTTCAAACATTTCTGTATACATGTACACACACATGCGCGTCTAGTTCGCATTCTAACAGCTTGGGAATTGCGATTTTTCTGTAATGCTATTTTAGTTTGTTTTTTTCTTCTCATAAGTACTTAATTATTGGTGTGCTGCTGCTGAGTAGAGGCATAGCAGGTGGTGCGGACTGTCGCGAGTTCGAGCCCTACCGGGGAAAGTATTTTTTTTATACCCTGAACCCATTAAAAATTGGTATAAAGGTATATTGTATTTGTGCGAAAGCCAAATGTATGTAACAGGCAGAAGGAAGCATCTCCGACCCCATAAAGTATATATATTCTTGATCAGCATCAATAGCCGAGTCGATCTAGCCATGTCCGTCTGTCTGTCCGTCTATCTGTCCGTCCGTCCGTCCGTATGTATGAACGCAAGGATCTCAGAATAAAAGCTAGAGACTTGAAATTTTAGATGTATGTGCTCCTAGCTCCCGCGCAGATCGAGTTTGCTTCCGATAATCGATATCGATATCCTATCAACTATCAAATGAAAGAATCTTAATATGTATACACTTTTGAAAAAGCTACATGTCAAATTTGGTCACTCTTATAACTTACAAATTTCGCTCCAAAGGCCAGAATTTCGATATCGATATTTTTTCCATTGCTTGTGAACGGGCCCAGATATAGATTATCGGAAACAAACTTGTCTAATCACGAGTGGGCTCGTGTTGCCTGTGTGAATTGTGAAATATAATACTGTAGTAGTAGATATTGTTGTCGTAATATTAGAATGTAAATAACGTTAACCGACACGCTATTCATATATCCGTTAAGATAAATGATTACCTTTGTTAAATATTAATAACTTATTGCGATATGTATGCAAGGAGAACGTGAAGGGGTTTTAAAGATAAAAAGAGAGTCGAGTTAAGTGCGTCGAACGATACAGTCTACAGTTCAGAAGTGGTCTTATTCACGACATCATTTTCAACGCTTAAAACAAGTCAAATACATATGTTCTCGCCTGACATAAAAAAGTATCACTCAAGGACATTGAGTAATAAAGAGACCGAGCTGACAAGTCACTCTGAGTTTTTTTAAAGACTTAAAGTTCATGAGTGGTAGATCGGTTTGGTCCGCAAATGCAAAATCAAACTCAAACAAGTAAGAGTACTCTAGTCGGGGGTGCCTGACTAGAAAATACCCTGAACCCAAGAAGTATAAGCGCTCAAAAATAAGTACTTTTAAATATAAATTTAAGGTATATATTTATTAATTTATATATATAAAATAATTCTAGAGTTTAAATTAAACATATTTTAATTATATAGACATGTACTATATAGAAACTTAATTTACCCCATCCTGAACACTTAGAGAGATACCACTGTGGTAACTTTACACTTATTGCTTTTTTTTCTTTTTTTTGTGTTAATTGTATTGAATCAAAAATAGCATACATTTTTATTACAACACAGTTAACTTAGGTGGAATTTCGCCAAGCTTGGTTGGGTCCTCAGGCTTAGTCCTAGCGCTAACTTCCTCACTGGAGAGATTTGAAAAAGCCCAATCAATGTGAAAGTCACAATGCTCTACCTGAGCAATTCATCGTAAAGGCACCTACATCTATCAAATTTTCTCAAGCATGTTAACTAAGTGATTATAATGTGTTCGAAGTAGTTTTCCAGTCCGCAATTTCTCTATCTTATTTTGGACCTTATCGTTATTTTTCGGAGGCTTAGGAGAAAGAAAATCTCCCCTAATAAACAATCCGGAAGCAGTTGTTGCCCTACTACAAGCTATGTATATTGCAGCACGCTGCATACGAGAGCAAGTGTGAACCACCACTTTGCTATACGTAGCTCCCTGCAGGTACAACTGGAAACTTCTATATTGAAAACTTATAAATATCTTATGAATTGGGGTCAGGAAAGCTTTTGTACGATATGTACACTTTGAGCTCCGGTATCATTTGAAAATTTCATCCATAAAGTTATGGGAGTGCTGGATGCTTCGAAATCTATTTGCATTAACATGCCTGTTGCCCCATTAACTAATCCATCCTCAGTATCTTCATTAACCGTAATCATATATTTGAAAGTGATTTTTGGAAGAAGGGATGTATACAATCCCTGTGTTTCGGACGACTCAAAGCTACTAACGCTTTGTAGGATTCTCTGTCTACAAGTCGCAGTTAAATGTGTTGCTTTAATAAAATCACCAGCGGTGGAAATAAACTGATCAGTCGGAATTGAGTTTAGCTTAATCGTATCATAACTATCTGACGCACATCCGATTGCTGACAAATGTGGGATCGGACAAGACTAATATCATCGGCTGTCATGTTTCCCGATGCCATATTATTTAAAGCAGAATCAAACGACTGGTTCTCCCGTTGTCGCATTATTTCTGTGAGCTCAAAATACTTGAAAAGGTCTCACAGCAATGAAGCATAAATTGCACTGTAGGGCTCATTAGAGTTGGATTCGAAAATCCGACGGTCACCTACTGGTGAAAACTGTCGTAGGTCCACGAAAACAATGACAGAAATACCACCGAATGGACACGTATTTTTTAAAATTTGTTTTAGACGGGAGTACAACTGAGAAAACATTTTGGAGCCTACCATAGATATCTCATCTATAATAAGTTAAATGTTTATTAACCTTGAACGTAAAGTATTTATTATATCATTACTTAAAGCCCTCCAATCGGAACCAGATTGATTAACTGCAACGGAAAACGAGGAATGCAGTGTTGGGCCACCAATTCCGAAAGCAGCTTAACCTGTTGGAGCACACAATAGTAAATGAGGAGAAGTTGGATCACTTCCTGGCCTACCATTGTACATTACTGACAAAGATTGAAAAATGGCTAAAATAAGTCGGCACTTTCCGACACCCGCACCACCTCGAACAAATTCGTAGAAGATGGATTTGTTTTTGGCATTGTGCAAAACATGTGTAAAATATGTTATCTGCTTTAAATAAAGAGACCTGACTATACCTGTTAAACTTTCAGCTGAAACTATTGCTACTGTGTCATCGGGTAAGTTTTGCAACTGTAGCTTAGACTTCCTTAACCAAGCCCGATGCTCTGGTAATGAGGTATTATTAAAAACCACTGCGTTACTGCTTTCGGACAAAGACATCCTTAAATAGCAGTAAACGGCTTCCTCGGCGGATATTTCCATACCCGAAATAAACTTATGACCTACATGCTGTAACCTTTGCTTTAAAGTTACATTGCCCCTGCTGATCTCACTTACAGCTCCACGCATAAGGTTTGAAATGCCTCTCTGGGACTTGTTAATATAATTAACGTCACTGCAGCAAGCATAGGGATCTTATATAAACTGGATATCTATATTGGCTCGCTGTAGTAAAAGGAGATGAGTATTATAAGCGTTAAGCTCAACTGCTGCGAATAATCGCTTTAAATATATTTTGGGCTTCATTACACTCGACCTGAGTGCATTTATATAGCACTCATAACTTAAGTCAAATTGATCGTCGGACAGAAAGTTATTGAAATCGCTAAGGTAATCTATGGTATCGCGATCAAATGGATATTCTAAAACGCCCTGAATCTTTACAAAATTTTTGCGATGCACTTCTTTTTTTTCAGCATCGTCTTCTAACGGGAATAGAATTTCTGTTTAGGGCATGGGAGGGTATGGAATACCAAATCTACATATTTTTTGTGCCCTAACTTCTCGCCTACATGAGTGCCCATGATTTGATACTCCAAAAATGGAGCCACATCCGGGTTATTTGTTTCAGGTGTGATTAGGATTTTACAGACGGAATGCTTGACTTATTAGCCAAGTCAACCTTCGGAGCATCTTTCAGTCAAAACATGGCATGAATGTGGGGGGAGCCTTCTTGCTGAAACTCAACTCGCCAATAATACTTAATAGCTCTGTGACTACCAGAAACACCGCCTCCCTTTTTCATTAGTTTTAAAGCCTGCCTATAACGAAAATCACAATACCTAGCGCACGTAACTAAGTCGGCTCTAATTAGGCGGGCTTTATTGTCAAAACTTAAATAACCTGCAAATTCTTCTGAAATTTCTAACCTTTTTACATTCTTAGAAAGTAAAACTAACAGCACTGCCCATCTAGTCTCTGCTGCCGAAAAGGTTATAAAAAAGGTCGGAAGACCAATCTGCCTGATCATCGCCATGACCTTCTTCTTTTCTCCTTCCCAATGAGCAGATGCAGTGCGAATATTTTTTAAACCCCTATAGCAATCATCGTGACATTAAATTACCTAAATACTTCTCATTAAGGACTTGTGCTGCCGTTATGCCTCGAGTGGCGCTGTGCTTACGTAAGCAAATGAAGGTAATGTTCCTTATATTATTCATTTCCAATTTTTTGAAATTGAGAAATAATTAATCTGTTCTACAACCTCTCCTATCAGTTTCTAAGTTCTAACCTAAATATGGTTGCATGGTTGTTTCTGGACACGTTCTCTTAATGCCAGAAAAAATAGTTGGGAAGGCCAGCTCTTCTAAATCACAATCTTCGATCATGTCTAAAGGCCACTGACCCTCTCCAGAAGCTATAACTATTCTTTGCATGGCAGTATTTTCGACAGGGACGTTTTCTTATAATGTTTCCTGGCCCCCTGGATTAATGTCTTCTTCTATATTATTCTGCTCATCCATTTAGGCTTGAGCAGGTCTTGCCACTAACTGCGATACTAAGTTTCTTCGTCAGCAGATGCAATAAAGGGAACATCGTCAGACGAAAAGGACGACAACCACTGTTCGTTAACAGTAATTTGAAGCTTTCTGTAAGGCTCGGTGTTGATTAGAAATGTTATTGCAACAGCAACTTTAAAAGGCCTAATGGTTTCAGCCATGAAATCAAGGCTAAATTCCATCCTATGTTTGAGATGAATTTGCACTGCACACTATATTTATTATTATCACAGGGAAATATAGAGGATAGATATAACATATCGAAGCTTACTTCTGCACTACACTTGCTTTCAATAACCTCACGAGAAATGTTGTCCACATGATGTGGAAACCATAAGCCTTTGCAACAAAGGCAAACCTGATCGGGACCCTGCTTAACTGTTCTATTGAATGCAGCTATCAGACCATCTCAGTTACTCCTAATATCTGGAGAGATTCTATCTTCTGGGAAACTGTTTGCACGTTCACCCCTGTTCCTGGTAGCATTGCGCCTATTCTCTTTATTCCTATTAAGAACTGACAACTTTTTTGTCCTAGGCATTTACACCATTACATCTTTTAAAGTTAGTACTTTTAAATAATTATAAATATTAATTTAAAATATTTAAATTAAATTAAATTAAGTTAAATTAATCAAAATTAAATCAAGTATAATAATTTATTTAAAAGTAAAAATTAAAAAAAAAAATAAATATTTTTAAAATTGTATAATATATAACATAGTTTTATATAATATAATATTATTTAACATAATAAATTGATTAATTATCGTGCAATATGTCTGAAATAAATAAATAGTAGGTACTTAATATTTGAATAGTCTTCAAAAAAAAAGGAAAGAAATATCTCACACTTATTGAGTGTGGGGTAGGGGGTCTAATTCACAACACCAGCTGAGCGAATTGCATTCACACAAATACGGTTCCTAGTAAGTGTCTATCACACACTTGCACATACACCGATAACTATTTTTATCGATAATGCACTATTCTTGTTAAAATGGTCACACTGCACTTTATTTATTTTCAATAGCTTGGAACTGACTAAAATAGTTTATTTGAATAAAAATCGTAAATCGCAAATTTCGCAAATTGTCAATCGAAAATCGACAACACGCAAAAGTCTGTAGTGTGATGGCAATCGCAGTCTAAATCGATTTCGGTTTCTGCTGAGCACATTTGAAGTGAGAGTGGTGGAAAATACTCACTCTCCTACCGCCACAATTTGATATAAATATGAAAATGCGCGCGCTGTATAATTTACATACACATGTATTACAGCATTACTCCAAAGATAATATTGATTACTTTATCAAATACCTTCTCTTAAATTATCGACTTTTTTTTTTAGAAAAATAACAAATAGAAAAATAATACATTTAACCATAAATTGTTTATAAATTACAATATTTAAGTTGATAGTGCTGAAAAATGTATACTTGATGGATTTCCCAATTGAAGCGAGAAAATAGACAAACTTAGCTATGTGCATGTTATGCCTGGACCTAGAATATATCTATGTTTGTTTAAATTTATAAATGTGTTCTCTTAGGTAAAATAAACATGTACATACATATATATTAGTAAGGAATTGATTAAACTAATTGATAAACTAACTGATGTCTAGCATATATACGCATTGAATTTGTAAATGTATTAATTCATACCTTTGGGTAAAAGGATAAAAGTAGCATTTTAACAAAAAATCATTAATTTTTTATGGTTTAATCCCGCCCCTTATATATATACATTATGCTCCCTTGTGCCCGTTACATATATTTGCACAAATCCATTATACCATATTTTACCCTTTTTTAATGGGATCAGGGTATAAAAAAAAAAATTAACAAAAAAAAAAATATAGTTGCCCCGATGCGGTGTGCCAGACTGCGTCACTTGCAACCGCCTCTATTCAACAGCCGTAACACCAACTACCTCTTGTTGAGAAAAAAACGAAAATGAATATAGCAATATATACACACAGCTCAAAATATAATACAATCGCAATTGCAATGATGTTGATAGAATTCAATAAAAACGCGCATGCGTGTGTGTACATGTATACAGAAATTCTTGCAATTTTTCCCGTTTTCTTTGTTTCTTAACCGATCTTGTGGAATTTTCAGTAGAACTTATTGTGCTATAGAATATTCGTATATTCTTAACATGGCATTTTACAATTTTTTATTGAGTCAGGCTATAAAAACCTCGATTGCTCATTAGGACTCGAACACGCAACAAACCACACTTCTGGCCACCACCCCTACTCAACAGCCACACCAAGAATTGAGTCTTATTGAGAAAAAAAAGAATTCAAATAGTAGCACAACGCAATTACAATGCTGTTGATAGAATTGGAAGCAGACGCTCATGAATGTGTGTGTGTTTGCATGTCTACAGAAATTCTTGGAATCTCCGCTAGTTGCCGCAATTACGTGGGCACGTTAAAATAAAATAAACATGTGTGTGTTTCTTACCGATCTTAATGAAATTTTCTACAGTGATTCTTATTATACCATAAAATATTTGTATATTCTCAGAAAGTTAACTGCATTAAAATTTTAGCTTAAATTGGTTAGGCAATACAAGTTGTGTTATTAACTTGATTTATAGCTATGAGGTAGTAGTGGGGTGGAAGCGATAGGTATAGAATGAAAAATACTTGATATATGTATACTAATCTACAAGCAACATATCAAGTTTGGTGACTCTAGCTCTTATTATTTACCCAATTTGCGGTCCTTCTCGATTACTTGGAAACGCGACAAGTTATCGAATATCGGAAACAAACTCGAATTGCGCAGGCACTAGGAGGACCTACAGCTAAAAGTCTCAAGTCTCTAGCTCTTATAGGTTCAGATATCCTTACGTTCATACAGACGGACGGACGGACATGGCTAGATCGACTCGGCTATTGATGCTGATCAAGAATATATAAATTATAATAACGAAGATTATTTCTTTATCATTTATTATTCGAGGGTCAGCTTGACCGTTCGAGGGTTCTTTTAAAACTGATTTTTGCATACAATTATAAACATTACTTAGGCTACGGACTCCCGGCAGCGATGTCGGCAGAATGCTGACCATGCGCCTCGTGACACATTCCAGTGGCCACTTGGCGTACAGATCATATTGCATTGCTGCATTGCAACTTCGTTGCGCATGTTTAAATTGTAGACTGCTGAGCGGGCGACTTTGTCGCACACGCATCCGGTCAGCCTATTTTGTTTAGCTGGCGTTAACTCCTCCCTCGGCCAAGTGAAGGACGTCCTCGGTCTTCCTAGTGCCCGCTTGTAGTTTCTTGATAATGGCGTTCCGTTGTTGTAGCTTGCCGCGCTGGCGAATCCTTTGCATCATCTCATGTAGTAGAGGTAAGCTCAAGTGTTCCCGATGTTTAGTCACGTTGATTTGAGTGACCGCTGAAACCACAGGCTTCCTTCTGAAGACACCATAGTTGTTGACATATCGTGTGTTGTTAATTACAATTTCGTCATCGAAGTTGACCAGGTAAGTTCCAGAGATGAATGACGATGAGCCTGAGTATCCTGAGATGTTTACGGATGCTTCGTTAATTACAATAGCTCCATCGTCTATCACCATTAACTCGTCTAGGTGGCCGGGGCGAGTACTACATTGCGCGAGTGTGCCAGCTATCAATTGCTGGGCACAGCTGGGTGCTTTTAAGTTTTTGCAGAATGTGGTGCCGATTGCCGCATTGCACTCGCCTACAGCGAAGATGTCTGTACCGCAATCCGCTACGATGCTACTCTCCTCGAAGTCCAGAATTTTACCAGATCGTTGAACGGGAAGAAGATTTATTTTTTTACATACTAACTTAGGTATAGGATATTTAATAAGAAAATACAAAATGTCGTTATTTTGGAAAGCCTTAATGGTAGCAACCTCTAATACATCGCTTATACTAATGTTAGTGAAATGTTTAAATGTCATCTCCTTAACATCGACGTTATCGAGCATTACCGGACTGATCAGGTTTATTTTGGAAAGCGTTACTGCGAGAATTAAGTTTTGCAAGTCTGATATAATCATCCTATTTTTTGCCAAAATTGTTTCGTATAAATGATCTAAGTCTATATCTTCTGTCTTGCTAATTGAGTTAACTATTTCCGTTAATTGATTGAGTCTTGTTTGAAATTTATTATTTAATTCGATCTGTAAGTTTTGCGAATCCGTTATTTGCGTCTGTCTAAACTTGACCTGTTCCCAGTCGTCGAAGTCTGGGGTTCCTGCTATAACTTTAAGTGCTGTCCCTAAGAGATTGATGCTGCGAGGATTTCTGTGATTTACCTTGAGTGTCATAATTAGTGTGTCGATGTGTCCGAGGTCAGTGAGTAGTACGTTTCGAATGTGGTCCTGTTTGAATAAGTCTATCGTCTGTCTGGTTTCGTCTGCGTATGTCTCGTACGAAGTCACGTTCGTTGTGTGTCCTAGGTAGCCGTACTCGTCCCAAATAGTTACGTCCCCGTCAGTTACTGGTATGTAGTCCGAAAGTGTGTAGTTTGTCAGTTTAACTGTCGCGGTCGTATGGGTCATCATTAGAAGTACTACCAGTGTTGATGTTAGACTAAATTGAAAGAATGAATAAAAAGAATTTATTTTTATTTTCTAAGATTGTCCTTGTGGACCACCCTCCCTTTTATTAAAACCGTTGATCCTAGGTCCGCTTCTACTATGCCTTCTACACATAGTGGGGTTAATTTATTACCTAAGCGTCTATTTGATTTTACCCAAACCTTATCTCCTACTAGATATTCTTTGTTTTCCCTGTTTTTATTTTCTTGTGACATTTTCTTAGATTGTGCTTTTATAAGTCTGTCCCTTATCTGTATTCCTGTTTCTGTGCTGCTTGAGCAGATAACATCGACTGGTTTCATTGCCGTCACTGTTCGCAGCAGAACGCCCTCTGAATAATATTATATCTGAATTACAATATATCTTTACTTCTCAAATCACGATATTGAAGTCACATACTATTATTTTTAAACCACCATAAAATACCATTGTAAATTGCTCACCACTAATCTATCGATAGTTATTGTTGAAAGTTCGAGAAGTAAATCACGCATTACAAGCAGTCTAAAGGCTCCTTTGATTTTTATTAAAATTTATAAAACATAAAAGGGGCCGAAGTGGGGTGCAAACTAGCATCTCCTCAAAACAGTCACTGAATGAATAGTTTTATTGTATTCAATCGTTGAAAGCAGGATCAGGTCAACGGTGTCGCTTATGTGCTTGTCAATTTTCATACACCGTGCAATTTCTGCTAAAGTGCTATGAAACCGTTCGACTTGGCCGTTTGAGACGCTGTGTAAGGGAGGCGTATTTACGATTTGGATATCGAATTTACACAAGATGGATTTCACTGTCTCAGAGTTTAGGGATCTTTCATTGTCGCAATATATGGTATTAATGTTGGGAAAAAAATTTATGAGTTGTAAGATTGGGTTTTTGATGTCTATGATTGCTCTTGACCCAATTGGCTGTGTCACAGCAAATTTAGAAAATTTATCAACGCATGTTAGAAAAAATTTCTGGTCTGTCGAAAATACATCAATGTGCACACGTTCTCCCGCGTAGGTAGGAATGGGTGTTTCACCTAGCATTTGTTTTTTTGGGTGTCGATCGTACTTAGCCATTGAACAAATTCTACAATTTGCAACAATTTCTGTTGCCAGTTTAGACATGTTTGGGAAAAAATAGTCGCGCATTATTTGCTTGACATTCTCCTGCGCTGCTCGGTAAGCTCTGTTATGTTCTGTTGTTACTATTTCTCTTTGTTCTGTCTTGTCTGGGATGTCTGTCACTACATACTTACAGTATCGGAATGTCGTTGATGGAAATAGTTCAATCAAATTGTGTTGTATAAAAGCAAGGATTGGCAGTTCGCAATGGATTCCGTTGACGACACCTGCATTTACTACATCCTGTAGTGTTTGTAAAAGACTGCTCCTATCTGAGACCCCTACAATATGCCGTGTTTTGTTTTGAAAAAGTATGATAGTTCTGACAAAAGGGGAATGAGATTCTTCAATAATAATCTGATTCCTGAAACAGTTTACTGGTTTATCGGTGGTCTCAATTGTGTAGGTCAGGGATTCTTCGCTATGAATTGTTGCGATATCTGAGCATTGCGAGTCAGAGTCGAGGGCATTCACGTTTTGACGTGACAATGCGTCGGCTACATAGTTTTCTTTGCCAGGTTTGTAAATAATATTTGCATTGTGCTCATCGATAAAAGCTTTCCAGCGTTTTATCTTAGCATTTGGGTTTTTATCTGACACAGCATATGTTAGAGGCTGATGGTCTGTAAAGATATTAAGGTTCCTCACGCCATATAGATAATTCCTAAGATTTTTCAGAGCCCATACAATGGCCAGGAGTTCTCGCTTATTTGTCGCAAGATTTTGCTCATTGTCCCGTAATGCTCGTGAAATGAGGGTTATGGGACGACCTTCTTGGGATAGCACTGCTCCAATGCCGTACCCTGAGGCATCTGTTGTCAAGTCAAATGGCTTTTTAAAGTCTGGATATCTCAAAACGACATCTTCAGAGGCCAGTATATCCCTCAATTTACAGAACGCTTCAATTTGTTTCTGTGTGAGTTCGATAACTACTTTCCTCGACTGGTTAGCACTTATTTTGCCATTCTCGCCCTTTAAGACGTCCGTTAGGGGCCTGGCGATATCGGCGAATCCCTTGATAAAACACCTATAATAATTGGCTAATCCTAAGAATGATCTAAGGCCAAATAGTGTTTTCGGGATTTGGAAGCTTTTTATAGCTTGCACTTTTTCAGGTGAAGTTTGAATTCCACCTCTGGACACGGTGAATCCCAGATATTCCACGCTCTTTTTGAAGAACTTGGACTTTTCCTGAGACACCCTCATGTTTGCATCTTCAAGGCTTTTTAAAACCCAATTGATGTGTTTAACATGGTCCTCTTTGTTTGTAGAAAAAATTATCACATCATCAACGTAGACATGACAAGTTTTCCCAATTTCGTCTCGGAGGACGTCATCAATAGCCCTCTGAAATATGCTCGGTGCATTTTTCAGACCGAAAGGGAGCCTACAAAACTCGTACTTTCCATTGTTTACGGAAAATGCGGTTTTTTCCCTATCTCTTTCTGCCATTTCTATCTGGTGAAAGCCTGACTTGAGGTCCAGTGTTGTGAAGTACTGGGCCTCACCCATGTTTGCTAATATTGCTGAAATATTAGGTATAGGGTATTTATCGCTCACCGTTTTTTCATTCAGTTTCCTGAAGTCGATGACCATTCTTTTTTTCTTGTGACCGAGCTCATCAACACCCTTTTTGTCGACAACCCAGATGGGGTTGTTGTAAGGCGATCTTGATGGCCGGATGATGCCATTGTCGAGAAGTTGTTTAACTTCTGAATTGACAAAATCAGCCACACCCATAGGGTATGGGTATAATTTTGAGTACACCGGCTCATCGTTTGTTCGGATGGTAGCCACAGTGTTTATATTATAAGGTAGGGACTCATTTGGGTCAGCAAACGCATTTGATCTGCGTTTTATCATAATGTCAAAAGATTCTTTCATAGATGAAGGTACATCTGAATCATTGACTTGAGTAAAATTTACTTGGGGGCAAGTTTTAAAATTGAGCGGCTGCGTGCCGCCTTTAAACCTAATGATACCGTTGTTAAAATCAAGTTTTGCATCGACTTGCATAAGTAAGTCAAGTCCCACTATACCGTCGAAATCTTTTAAAGATTTTAAAATGAAGAAGAAGGATGTTTCATTGAACAATTTAATCGGACATTTTTGTAAAATTTTTGTGCCCCCATGGATAGAATTAACCTGAAAAGGCTTTTCAACTGGTGTGACGTTTTGTAAAGCGGACAAGGGTTTGATATAATTCTTAGATGCCCCGGTATCAATTAGTAGCTTAAGAACCAATCCTCTTCCTACATCTTGTTCGACGTACGGGAGAAAGGACTTATTCCTAAAAAATTACACGAATCATGAGATACGTTGTCTTCGAATGCTTCAACGTTTTCCTCACCGTGAGACTGGTAATCGCTATCACCAGTGCACTGTTCTTGAGCTGAAAAATTTACATTTTGTCGGCTCTGGGTTGAGTCTGTTTCTCTGTTGAAATTAGTTTGTTGCCGAAAACGTGATGTAGACGGGTCAATTTCCATGGGTTCAGGGGCTCGTGACTGCTGGTCTTTACCCTGGAACCGTTGTTTTGCAGAATTGGACTGTGAATTTCCCTGTTGATTTGACTGGGGATTCGTTTGCCCATGGGCCTTGTTATTACCTTGGGTCTTATTTTGGAAATTTTTTCCTTGACCATTATTGTTATCGTTGTTTTGATAACGCGGGTGCTCGCGTTGGCCTGTTGGTTTTTGGTTTCTTTCCTCACTGGTTTTGGCAAAGCTTGCAGCGAATTGTGAATATTCGTTGGAAACTTCAGCTTCTTGTGCCAGAGACAAGGCTGACGGTAAGTCTTCTGGTTGGGCAGAAAATACTACTGTTTTAAGAGACTTCTTAAGGCCAGCTACAAAGGAATGTAGCGCGTCTTTCCTAAATTGCTCATTCAAGACCGTTGCTGCTGCAGGGTCATGTGTCATTAAGGTTTTCTTGGTGAGGAGAGTCAAAGTTTTTTCAACCTCATCGTAATACTCTAACAATTCTCGTTCACCCTGTCTAAGGGTACCAAGTTTTTGTAAGATAACGCGTGTTGGCGTCTTATCTGCGTAGGTAAAGTCGAGTCTGGCTATAATAGCCTTGAAATTCAAAACCGTATTAAATGATGATAAGGTTGCGCTTGCTGGGCCTTTGATCTTATTTCTTATAATACCAACTGCATAGAAGTGTCTTGAACTCCCATCAAAAGGTTCAAATACTTCGTAGGCTAATGTTGCTGCTTCTCGCCAGGCAACGTATTCGTCTATTTTGCCAGAAAATTCAGGCAAGGTTTCAACCAGATCAAGGGACTGATCGCACTCTATTCCTGGAACGATTTTAACCCTCTGATATTCAACAATTTCTTTCTTTTTATTAAACTCTGTTTTTAAAGAATTTAATTCACTACGGAAACTACTAATCATATTTTCCATTTTTTCATCAAACACCCTTTGTAAATTCTTAGCTTGTTCCTGCAATGCTAATTGAATTTCTGCCTCCATGGCCTTGATTACGTCTTGTTGCGAAGTCATGTTGTTAGAACTTTTATTTTCCCTGTAAGAGCTAATAATCTCGTCTTCGCTATCTGAATGTTTTATAGAACTATTGTTTCTCCACATGAATTGCTACGTTAAATTGTATGGGTTACTATTCGATTATCAAGACAAAAATGGCAAAAAATTTTTTTTTTAAAATTTTACCTTGATCAATTCAGTAAGTTTATTTATTATGCTTTGTTTTTTTTTCACGGAGTGATAGACATTTGAACAGTTCACTTACATGAATTTCATTTTCTCTAAAGTAGCCTTGGTGCGGAGTCGATGGCGGTGGAGTAGCGGCGGGGTCGTGCGGAGTGGTGTACAAACGCTGCGGCGATGATGTGTTGTTGTTGTGTTGAATTTTTTGTGTTTACTTTTTCGCAATTTCTTGCAATGTCTTTTTGTTGAACAAAGTTTTTTTTTTCACTGTTGTCTTTTTTCAAATAAGTTTCAATACTCGCGGCGTTGGCTGGAGCGGGTTTCATAAAAACATAATCACTGAGTTCGAAATAGTTTTCACGAGATTTGATGAATAATTTTTGTCTTATTATTCAATTTTAACGAAACTACTTTTACCATTACTCGGCGTTAGCTAGAGCGGGATTTTAGTTACGGAGTTTTATAAAGCTTGGTTGGGCGCCAATTATAATAACGAAGATTATTTCTTTATCATTTATTATTCGAGGGTCAGCTTGACCGTTCGAGGGTTCTTTTAAAACTGATTTTTGCATACAATTATAAACATTACTTAGGCTACGGACTCCCGGCAGCGATGTCGGCAGAATGCTGACCATGCGCCTCGTGACACATTCCAGTGGCCACTTGGCGTACAGATCATATTGCATTGCTGCATTGCAACTTCGTTGCGCATGTTTAAATTGTAGACTGCTGAGCGGGCGACTTTGTCGCACACGCATCCGGTCAGCCTATTTTGTTTAGCTGGCGTTAACTTATATACTTCTTGTGGTCGGAGATTCTTCCTGTTACGTACATTTGCACAAATACATTATACCCTTTTTACCCATTTCCAATGGTTTTAGGGTATACAAATAAAGCTCATTCACCATAGGAAGCAATAGGTTTGTGAGCGATGATGAGGACATAGGAAACTCAGTGCAAAGAAAAGGGACAAATAATGCCACGGTGCTTGTTGCGTGTTTCTCTGTCGTTCCTACGCGTAGAAACAACAACAACACAATTTGGTTTCCAATGTTGTTGTTGCAAAGCCGAGTCTCGGCGCAAGTAGGTAGAAAATTCGAATGCCAGCAAGCCATGGCATTAAAATCAAAAGGTTACACAGCGCGTTAACATAAAAAAATATCACGTCAAATTTTTTAGCATTTTTTTTCTTGTGATGTTTAGAATATATTTCTATCTTTATTTTGTATATTTAAGTAATTCATTAATAGGGTTTCTTAGAGTACATTTATTAACAAGTATGAAAATTACTGTACGCAACGATCGCACACAAAAAACCTTAGGATGTTACATTCGCAACAGAATGTTGCAACCTTCTTAAATTCCCTTGGCTAGGCAAACACATATATGCAGACTTGCACCAAAATGTGTATGTTGAGACACATACACCAACAACAATTAGATGCGTCGATGCATTGATAGTGTATAATTGTTAAAGAAAATAATTATTGATTGTACCAATAGTTGCACACTAAATACGAAATTATATTTATGTCAGAAATTAGATCAAATATTTTATATGAGAAGGTAAGTGTTTTACAGCACTGATCAATAGTCAAAATTTCCTATTTTGAGAAAGGGTGTTTTGCTGGTCGAAAAATTAACAAGTAAGAGGTTCTAGTCGGGAGCTCCCGACTAGGGGATACCCTGAACCCTCTTCTTCCAACATCAAATGCATATATATATATATTCTATTTTAGAAGCTATATGTCAAGTTTGGTGACACTAGCTCTTATTATTTACCAAAACTGCCCAAAAAACAGGATATCGATATAGGTTTTTTATCGATTGCTTGGAAACAGAGTAAGTTATCGATTATCGGAAACAAACTCGATCTGCGCGGGAACTAGCAGCATCTACATCCAAAATTTCAAGTCTCTAGCTCTTATAGGTTCTGAGATCCTTGCATTCATACATACGGACGGACGGACAGACAGACAGACGGACATGGCTAGATCGACTCCGCTATTGATGCTAATCAAGAATATATATACTTTATGGGGTCGGAGAAGCTTCCTTCTGCCTGTTACATACAATTGGCTTTCGCACAAATACAATATACCCTTATACCCATTTTTAATGGGTTCAGGGTACAAAAATGTAAAGCAGGCCGATGGCTACAAAAACAACAATGCAGTGCAGGCTGAAGGCTACAACTACAATGAAATCGAAAACGATACCGTTATTGATGAAAATGTGGAGATCAACAATGTACAGAAAAAAATACATAAAAACGGCAAAGAAATGTAAAGTAGAAAAGTCGCATAAGATTGGACTAACTGAGTGCGGTAAATTGATAGCTTTTTTAGCTCTGGACAACGTGCTTGTGAACCAGCAATCTTAGTGTAGTCGATGATGTTGGCTTCAATAGTTTCGATGCGAGAGAGTGTGTCAGCAGTAATAAATTGTCCCATGAAATCTAGCTGTCGAAGCTGCCGGGGAGAATCTCTCTCAGGTTTTTGAGTATAGGCGTATACCAAGAGTGGACATCAAACATTTTACCTTTGAGCGTGTAGCGGAAATGCTTGATACATCGGAAGTACTGAACTTTCGTTGTGCGTCGATGCGTTGACGATCTGGTGCAGTACAGCGAAAACGGCTGTCGCTTGTGTCCGTTCTGAGCGATAACTGAGCATCTGGAGCAGGATGTAACAAAACTGTTGCTGCAGCTAGAGGACGCTTGCATTCCTCAAAATGTTTTAGCGTGTCACATGTCCAAGTTATTGGAATTGAGTCGTTTTTTTGTTACCCGATATTAATTGTAACAGTAGTGCTTGATGAGTGATTGCTTTTGGCAGGAATCTTCGATAAAAGTTAATCATTGCCAGTTCAGTTCTTTTGCGACTGTGGGCAATGCAAATTCGATGATGGTTTTGACTTTGTCTGGTAATGGTTTGATGCCACTATGATCGATCAAATGACCAAGAAATTCGATTGATATTTGACTGGAACGACATTTGCTAGAGTTGATCTTGAGATCAAAACGTCGACTTCGATCAAAAACTTGCCGAAGATGGAAAGATGAAAACAAAGTCTAAATCCCTCAGTGCGGAATGCATGTACCTTTGGAAGGTTTGTGCAGCGTTGCACAATCCAAATGTTATGTGTGTAAACTCAAATAATCCTAATGTTGTGATTATTGCAGTCTTTGGGACGTCGCCTGGTTCGATGGGGATCTGGATATATATGCACGGTTAAGATCAATTTTTGAGAATATTTTCTTGCTATGAAAATGTGTGGGAGTGGATACCGATCCGGAACCGTTTGTGCGTTGAGGGCGCGGTAATCACCACATGGCCGCATTTCACCTGTTGGCTTGCGGTCTATGTGCAACGGCGATGCGTATTCACTTGTTGATGGTCGGCACACACCTATTTTAAGCAAGAACTCGAATTCCATTTTGGCAGCTTAAAATTTGTTTGGATTGAGTCGACGTAGTCAACAATGTTGCTGAGCCTTTTGTCTCAATGCAGTGAGTTACACTAGATGTTGTGTGCTTCGGTGCTAAGGCTAAGTTGTGTGATGTCCTTGAATTCCTCCAGCAGTCGGGCGAACTCACAGGATGCGTTAAACGTTTTTAATGTTGCTGCATTTGGAAGGCTGCAGACACCTTGATGTGCTATCAAAGTTTGAGCGTCGATTAATTTGCCATCCTTGATATTGCGAGAAGGTTATAGAGCCGTAGAAAATCAGATCCATTTATTGGAAATTTTGTGTCAGCAATGATAAAATTCCATGTGTATGGACGACGTAACCCAAGATCGAAATTAAGACGGGTTGAGCCATATGTTTTAATGGTAGTGACGTTAGCAGCAAAAAGAGGATTTTCGCTGGTTGCTAAGATACGTCGTGACACATCTGCGCCAGTGTCGATAAGGAACTTTTTACCGTTTATACAAAGCTCGGAAAAATGTTGTATGGCATGAACAGATTTACCGTCGAAGTTACCCATTTGATTTTTTTCGACGGTATTTGGCAGTTTTTTGGGCTGTTGTTTTTTTGATTAAAGGAACATGGTGCAATGCAGTGTTGGGCAATACAGCCATACTTGTTATGATCCCAGCAAATTTTATTTAAATCAGCCTGTGCGATCGGTGTATTGCTGCGGTTGTTTTGTGATCGATTGCGACTGCGAGGTAGTCGATTTCCATTGTTGTTATTCCTTTTAAGCAGCTGACCAAGTCTTGCATTGATCTTTTGAAATATTATGTCCTGGGCATTCGACGATTTTACTGATGCGGTTGTCAATTAGATGCTCAGTTGCAGTGCTGTTACGTGAGAGCAGTGCTGTTACGTGAGAGCACTGCGACGTTATCACATGAAGTATTATATTATCGACACTGGCGCATTATATATAATAAACGTTCTCAAAAAGCTTTGAAAATCATTTCGAAACTGATCGGACGGTAAACAAACAACTTTCATACAAACGTTTTCCGAAAATTTACCACTTTTACGGGTGGAATTTCCCAAATCGTTAAAACACGTATTCATTAAGTTTTTATGTATAGCTCTAAAAATAATTTTGAAGCAAAAAAATTAAAACATCACCAAAAAATCTTTGAATTGTACTTTTTACCGAGGATGCTTTAATTCTGCGAAAATGTAAAAGAGGTCTCAAATGATTTTTCTTATGGATCCTTGGATATGAATTTAAGCGCGAAACGTTACCCACCAAAACGTTGACACCCACTTCCACCAAGAAGGGATGGATTTTCCAAAAAGTGCGAAACACCCCATCAAATGAATGAAAATGAAAGATCTTTGAAAATTAGTTTGATCCGAGGGTTAACGAAAAAGTTTCATACCAATGTTTTTCGCTAATTAACCACTGTTGTGGGTGGAATTTCCTAAATGAGTTTGAAGCAAACCGGACACCGCTTAAAACTTCAGCAGAAAAATCTTTGAATCGCATTTCTACCGAAGGAGAAATGATTTTCCAATGATTTTTCAAATGATTTTCCATATAGATCCTCGAAACGTCATCCGCCAAATCTTTTACCCCCTTTTCCACCAAGGAGGAATACATTTTAGGAAAAGTGTGAAACACCCCTCAAACGAATGTGAACTAAGATTTTTAAAATTGAGTTTAATGCCGATCGGATGGTACGATTAAATATATAAACGTTTTTCGCGATTTTTCCATACTCGCAGTTGGACTTTCCCAAATCGCTGAAACACGTATTCATTAAGTTTGAGGTAAATCTGATAAAACTTAGAATCGCATTGCTACCGAGGATGCTTTGATTCTGCAAAAAATGTAAAACAAGTCTCAAATGATTTTTCATATAGATCGTTGAAAATGAATTTGAACGTGAAACGTCATCCACCAAATCTTTGACCCCCATTTCCACCAAGGATGAATGGGGTTTTCGAAAAGTGTTTAGCACCCGCTAAAGAATTTGAACAAAGATCTTTAAAAAGTTTGAGGCCGATTCCTAATCGGTGGTTTTTCGCGATTTTTCCACTCTTGAGGGTGGAATTTCCCGAACCCCGTCTTAAAGTGTACCTTCATCACATAAGATTAATACAGTGAAAGTTTCCCCAATCAGTCCGTCAGTCAGGACAAACAGTATTTTATATAGAGTGCGATAAGCCCGATTGAATAATTCGTAAGCCAATAGTAGGCCGTGCTCACATTAAGTTTGATCACTCAAACTTGTATCCATGGGTGCAGGTTCGTTGGGCCCATCGAAGTTGCAGCTGATGTGGTGTTTTTATACCCTTGCAGAGGGTGTTATAATTTTGTCGTGAAATGTGTAACGCATAGAAGGAGACATCTCCGACTCCATAAAGTATATATATTCTTGATCAGCATCAACAGCCGAGTTGATATAGCCATGTCCGTTTGTCGCCTGTCCGTCTGTCTGTTTCTATGCGAACTAGTCTCTCAGTTTTAAAGCTATCTTAATAAAACTTTGCAGAAGTCCCTTGTTCTGTTGCACGCAGCACATATGTCATTAGAGAGAATTAGTCACTGCCAAACTGTGTTGGAACGATTTTTCTTTTCAAGATTTAATCAAGGCCTAGTCCTCTATGACAGTATTATGAGTCTTAGTGACTCATGACTGGCCTTAGACCAGTGTTGGCCACGTGCTATCTTCGGACCGGCAGCAATCACCACTTTCACACCGAAAAAGTGTAACGGAAAGTAATGATGCCAAAATTGCAACGATCTTAAGGGTACACGTCGGGAGAACTCTTAAGGTTATGTCCGCTAAAAGTATATTTTTCCACTTATCTGCAGTTGACCACAGTAGAAAAAGAAAAGACGCTTTTGGCCGCCCAAAATGCAACACGTGAGAGTGGCTTAATGACACACATAAAAGCTTTCCAAAGCACACCTGCATATAAGCTACCCAAAGAACAAATTTATCATATCATATGTTCTTGATGAAGCATGAAAGCTTATGTAGATTCTAGTTACAGTCGTGGCGGAAATAATGCGTATAGCGCGCGTTTATTAATTTTAAATTTCTGTTCAAACAATACGCACCCTCACAACTATGCCTTACCTTCTAGTATTATACGACTTTATTTTAAGAGTTTAATTATTCAAACCCACTGGCCCGCACACCGCCGTTTATACTACGAGAATCTTAACTTAACAAGAAGATGTTAAATGAAAAAGGGTCTGTTAACGAATTTTATTAGTTTGCGGTTATACTTTTATATCCTTAAAGTGATACACTCCTATAGATTTGTTATTTTCATTTTATAGTTCCTTATATGTCGGGCTTAATTTCTTGATGAGTTTAGCTTTATTGAAGGCCCTTATTTTTCGCATTAGCTGCATGAGCTTTAGCTGGCACTAATTGCAATAGATCAGGTGTTTTTAAAGATGAATATGAGTTTATAATCATGTTCTGGCTAAGACACAAAAAAAGATGGTGAAATCCTGCACTACGATGCAGACTGGACCTTAGAGACCCACTAAGAATAATTTGCGGTGCAGATTTTATTTTTAGCTTTAAAAAAGCTTCCAAGTAGCCATATTTGAATGGGGACTCATTATCTGTTAAGATGCATTCGTGAATGTGTAAAATACATGAGGCTACTGCGTGGGCTCTGCGTACTGAGGCTTTATTCCTACTTGTTCAGCAGTCTTTGCATTGAAAAAAACGAAAAATGCACAAAAAATGATAAGACTTGGTGGGTACATTTTAACATATTAATCCTTTCCTCTACCATTCCCCCCAAAAATGGTCAAATCTTCGTTCAAAGCTAGAGCTTTGCACGCAGCGCACACATATAACACAAAAAATGATAAGACTTGGTGGGTACATTTTAACATATTAATCCTTTCCTCTACCATTCCCCCCAAAAATGGTCAAATCTTCGTTCAAAGCTAGAGCTTTGCACGCAGCGCACACATATAACACAAACTTGGGTGCCATATTCATTCACTGGTGATTGGTGATATTACAAAAAAACGAGAAAGAAAGGCTATCTTCGGCACGCCGAAGATCCAATACCCTTGCAGACCCAACCTTTTCATAATGCTTATAGTGCTTTGTCCGTATCTAAGAAGCACAGGGAAAATCGTTTATGCCGAGTTTGGTCAAGATATTCATTATCAGAATGTTAGAGGTCTTATTTCAAAACTTAAAAATCTTTTCATGGCCAGCACTTCCTTCAATTCGGATATAATAGCATTTTCAGAAACATGGTTGAACTCAACCATATCTGATTTTGAGATTTTATCAAATAACTTTATTTTGTATAGAAATGATCGGCCGACTCGAGGTGGTGGGGTGTTAATTGCCGTTAAAGCCACTCTCCAGTTTGAACTTTTCTGTTTTATTAAGGTGTCTTTTCCTACACGGAATGTCTATGTAACATGCTCTTATGTCCCACCTTCTTCTGATATTCAAGTTTATATGAAACATATTACTTGTATTAAAGAAGTTTCTTCACACGTGCGTGATAATGACCTATTTATGGTGTTGGGTGATTTTAATTTGCCCAACATCTCTTGGTCATTATTTACTGCCAAAAATTATCTAGTACCCTCAGCACAGCACGATTTTATAGACTGGATGCTTGATCTTTCGTTGTTTGTCATTTGATTAGAACACTTGACCTTGTATTTGTTAACGACTACCTTATTTCTAATGTGTCTAGGTCCCCTCCTTTATCTCTTCCTGAGGATGTCTATCATCCAACTTTAGAGATTGCAATGCTAAATTGTAATCCTTTCATTTCGTGCTCATCAGCCAATAAGCCCCGCTATTGCTTTCGCAAAGGAAATTATTCTTTGCTGAATCAGCTTATTTATTCAACCGATTGGTCTTTCTTATATGACTCAGTTGATATGAATACAGCCATTAATTTTTTTTAAATCACCCTAATCTCCCTCTTAGATGTGTGTATTCCTAAGTCAATTCCTTCGACTACTTTTTCAAATCCACCCTGGCTTACTACCAGATTATCACATCTAAAAAATGTAAAATCCAAATATTTTAAAAAGTTTAAAAAGTCTGGTACGTGTACAGACTTGGCTAAATATTCCATAGCCAAGTCGAACTTCTTTCTTCTTAATTCTCAATGCTATGAGAATTATCTAACACGTTGTAAAAGGCAATTTGCCCGAAATCCGAGACAGTTTTATAATTTTGTAAACTTGAAGCGTAAATCTTCAAGTTTGCCATCTTCTTTTTTTCTTGGCTTGGATAAAGCTAGCAATGACACTGATTCTGCTAACCTCTTTGCTCATTTTTTCCAATCAACTTACTCTTCTGTCTGTCCTAATACTAATGCTTACCCTTATACTATTTCTTCCGCAAGTTATATACCTCCTCTAATTATTTCACACTCCTCTCTCCTATTAGCTATAAACTCTTTAAAGTCTTCTTACTCTCCTGGGCCGGACAATATTCCTAGTTGTCATCTCAAGGAGTGTAGTTCTTCCCTTCTTTATCCATTGCTAAAGCTTTTTAATCTATCCCTTGAAACTTCTGTCTTTCCATCTCTTTGGAAAGAATCTTATATCATTCCTCTTCACAAGAAAGGTGGGAAGTCTGATATACGAAATTACAGGGGCATTGCAAAACTGTATGCTATTCTTAAATTATTTGAAAAAATAATCACTTCGAATTTGCAGCATTTCTGCAAATCAGTTGTTTCCCATGTTCAACATGGATTCGTAAAGAATCGGTCAACTACGACCAATCTGCTTGAGTTTACTTCCTTGGTAAACGATGCTTTCCTTTCGAAAATGCAAACTGATGTCATTTACACTGACGTCAGTAAGGCGTTTAACTCTGTGCACCATGACACTTTACTTTTTAAACTTGACCGAATAGGTTTCCCCCTGTCTCTTCTGCTTTGGATTAATTCTTATTTAAAAGGTAGGACCCAAAGAGTAATGCTGAGGCTGACTATCTCTAAACGGGTTCACGTTACTTCTGGTGTTCCTCAAGGTAGTCATCTTGGACCTTTACTCTTTACTCTTTTTATAAATGATCTCCCCTCTGTTATATCACATGCCCGTGTACTCATGTATGCGGACGATGTCAAACTTTTTCTATCATACACTAATCCCCTACATCATTCTCGTCTACAAGACGATTTGAACGCTATGCAACTATGGTGTTCGGCCAATCAATTGCATCTAAATTGTTCAAAGTGTATGTTTATGACTTTTAATCGTACTACACCTTATCTTGTCAGTTATACAATCGACAATATCCCTTTGCAACGTATACTAACAGTTAAGGATCTAGGCGTAATTTTTGATTCTAAACTCTGTTTCAATCTTCACATAGATACCATCGTTAATGAGGCAAAAGGTGTACTTGGATTCATTAAACGATGGTCTAAAGAGTTTAACGATCCTTTTATAACAAAACTTCTGTACATCTCTCTTGTTCGCCCTATCCTTGAATACTGCTCTTGCATCTGGTCTCCACAGTATAACAACAGCCAGGATCGTATTGAATCTGTTCAGAAGCAATTTCTGCTTTTTGCCTTACGAGGTTTAAATTGGGACCCTAATCTTCGGTTGCCGTCCTACTCCAGCAGACTGCTTCTTCTCAACCTTCCGTCGTTAACCAACCGTAGGACAATTCTCGGTGTTGTCCTTCTACATAAGTTGATTATTGGCGACATAGATTCTCCTTTTCTGCTAGGGCGTCTTCAATTCTCTGTTCCGGCTAGACCAACCAGAAATTATCGCCCCTTTTTACTATCTACGTGCACAACAGACTACGCTATGCACAATCCTTTTCGCGTGCTATGTAAAAATTATAATAGTTTGCATCACGTTTTCTCTACCGAACTGTCTCTACCCCTAATAAAATCGTTGCTTTCAGGATACCTTCGGGAAGTCGCTGACCATTCCCAGCTATGAGCAGGGGCATAGCTTGCCGGACAGGCTGAAAAATTTTCCCCCACCGGGTCGGTGATTTCCCATTACTTTTCTCTCTGTCCTATCTACTTAACACTCTTTATCTAACTTACATTGCTTTACTTTATTAACAATCTTCTTACTTTCATTTTTCCTATTTATTGTATTTTCTTTATTAATATAGCATATTAAGATTATTTTAATGTTACTTGAAAACACTTTTTTCCTACTTACAACCTTCTGCTTAGATGTAGGCTCTAATAGCGTCACTGACAAAATTAGCTGTGAAAAGGGGCACAGCTGGCCGGACTGGCAAATAAAACACCTCCATCGGTCGGTGATGCTATTTAGAAAATTGTATCCTTTAACTAGGCTTTTAGCATAAAATTCTATTGTATAATCTATTGAATAATGAGGAAGACACTCGTTTTGTCGACCATTAATAAATAAATAAATAATAAAAAAATAAATAATATCTTAATAAACAAAAAAGGTTTTTAATCAAAAACCTAGTTTTCGACCGATCGTTTCTATGACAGATATATGATATAGTAGTCCGATCTTAATAGGATTTCGCATATATATGAATAGTATAGTTAAACTAATAAATTCCGAGTTTGGTCGAGATATCTTGTAAAACAAAATGTTTTTTCATACAAAAACTTAGTTTTCGACCGATCGATCCTATGGCAGCTATATGATATCGTGGTCCGATCTGAATATGATTTTGCATATATATGAGGAGTATAGTAAATCTTATAAGTTTGGTCAAGATATCTTGATCTTGATCTTGGTCCGATCTTAATAATTTTGCATATATATGAGGAGTATAGTAAAACTAAAAAATGTCGAATTTGGTCAAGATATCTTGAAAAACAACATGTTTTTTCATACAAAAACTTAATATTCGACCGATCGTTCCTATGGCAGCTATATGATATAGTGGTCCGATCCAGATCGTTTTGACATATGTGATCCGTGCAACAGAGAAAGGTACTTCCGCAAAGTTTCATTAAGATAGCTTTAAAACTGAGAGGCTAGTTCGCATAGAAACAGACAGACGGACATGGCTATATCGACTCGGCTGTTGATACTGATCAAAAATATATATACTTTATGGGGTCGGATATGTCTCCTTCTATGCGTTACACATTTCACGACAAAATACATATCTGAAAACCAGCTGGATCGGTCCACTATATCACATAGCTGCCATAGGAACGATCGGTCGAAAATAAAGTTATTGTACGTAAAAACATTTTGTTTATCAAGATATCTTGACCAAACTCTGCATTTATTAGTTTTACATTACTCCTCATATGCAAAATCCTATTAAGATCGGATCACTATATCATATAGCTGCCATAGGAACGATCGGTCATAAATTAAGTTGTATGAAAAAACATTTTGTTTTTCAAGATACCTTGACCAAACTCGGCATTTATTAGTTTTACTATACTCCTCATATATAGGTAAAATCCTATTAAGATCGGACCACAATATCATATAGCTGCCATATTAACGATCGGTCGAAAATTAAGTTGTTGTACGTAAAAACATTTTGTTTTTCAAGATATCTTGACCAATCTCGGCATTTATTAGATTTACTATACACCTCATATATGGGCAAAATCTTATTAAGATCGGACCACTATATTATATAGCTGCTATAGGAACGATCGGTCGAAAATCAAGTTGTTGTACGTAAAAACATTTTGTTTATCAAGATATCTTGCCCAAACTCGGCATTAACTATTTTCCCTGTGCTTCTTAGATACGGTCAAAGTATTATAAGCATTATGAAAAGGTTGGGTCTGCAAGGGTATTAGATCCTCGGCGTGCGAAAGATAGCCTTTCTTTCTCGTTTTTCATTAATGTGCAATTTTTGATATGTCCGTCGAATAGAAGTGGTGGCAAGTTGTGCGGTCTGTTTCGGATTCGAGTCTTATTGAAGCAACTTTTCTAAAATGATAATTTGTTATTGCTAAAGCAAACGAGTTCCTAGTGTGAGCTGCATTTAGTGTTGGTAGAAGGAAGTTCGGGGTATCCCCTAATCGGAACCTCCCGACTAGTGCCTCTTACTTTTTTGGCATGTAGAGCGGGCTGCTTCTCATTTTGGTGAAAAAGGGCTGTTAATTGTTGTTTTTAAGAAAGCAAATGAGAAAATGGTTGCCCAATGACGAAAATTTTCGCATGAAATGCGTACCTCTAAATGTTATGCACCTGGCTAGCTATAAAATAACATATGCGACCTTTGGGTTGACAACAGGATAAGAGCCGAAAAATAACATTATACCTATTAGCACTTATAAAGGTGAGCTCGCATCCTACAAAATATTTCAGCACTTTTTTTTTAAAAATACGACAGGTATAGTATGTTTTGTGGCTCCACCTTTTCAGAGGACAAGTTTTCAAAATACTTAGCGATAGTTTAAAGTTTTTGATACGACAGCAGTGTAATGTGATGTCGTCTTTTCAGCAGCGAGTCTGCTCATGTGTGTTTTAAGACGTCGCTGGTTTGACCTGGCAGCCATTCCCCAGATCTGGATACCATATCTCCAGGTGAGCACAATCGCAGAGTTATATATTGCCCTTTTACACCGCAGGGGAAGTTTTGATCTGCTGAATAGTTTCCAGTTAAGGCGACTCATCTTAAGCCTACAGTTTGAAATTGTGGTCTGGATGTGTGACCTAAAAGTCAGTCGCTTGTCTAGGATAATGCCCAGGTACTTAACCTCCTGCTCAACCTGCATGCTATTGTCACTTAGCCTCCCTTGTGGGACCTCACCCTGCGTAAAGTGAAGCAGACATTTCTGCATTTTAGCCGGATTCAATTGAATATTCCATCTGTCGAGCTCTCTAGCAAATGAAGGTACGCTTGCAACCCGTTGGCTACCTCGTACTCGCATGGCGCCGAGTAAAAAAAGCAGTGGTCGTCTCCGTATGAGGCAAGTAGCGATTTACCACTAACGGTGGAATTTGTTCCTTCTCCAGGCACGGAAACGTCAGCTGTGAAGAGGGAGTAGAAAAATGGGCCAAGAACGCTTCCCTATGGAAGTTTCGCAGCAACTGGAGAGCAGAGATCACTGCTCTGACCTTCACTTGGAACAGTCGCCCCCCTAGGTATGGTTAGAAGTCCCATGTACCAGACGCGAACGAATGCTTGTAAAAATCCAAAGTATTCTTTGTCATCGTATGCTCTTTTCGGCAAAGCCTTCAACGTGGCGTGGCATATCTTGTCGTGGTCAGGGGATTTTTATCTCGGCAGATTATTAACCACTTCGATAACCTCTGCCACTTGTATAGGTCTTAGCGGCAAGAACATCTGTAGCGGGGAGTCCAACTGTTGCACAGTCTACAATACGGCATCGTCGGCGATAGTGCAATTCAGGAGTCCACAATTTTTTTAATCCCAACGGGTATACCTTGATACAGGGCAAAGTCTAGGCAGGACGGGTTACCTCTACGGCCGTAGGGGTACCTATTTGGAGAACCTGTCGCTACAACTTTCACCCCATGGGAAGCTAGACATACAGAAAGCAGTGCGCCCCTGGAGCTGATGGTGCGGTCACCCCACAGCCAGTGACACGCATTCTAATCGCCATGAATAAGCGCTTTGGGAGTTGAAAATAACATTGAAATCGTTGATTTCGGTTCTACCATTGGGGTGGATGTATACCGAGCCCAGCTCCAAAACTCCTAACCCAGTATTCACACTCACCGTAGGTAGCTGGAAGGAACTGTTGACGACTGTGACCAGCGGGTAGTGCTTTGATTATCATCATTTTTAACCAGCACTACAACACCTTCTCTGACCCAAGTTCGCTGAGGTGTGTTGGAAGGGCTTACTTGATAACCAAAGATCATTGGTGCAGAGTTGTGCTGGAGTCTTGTGACGCTCAGCAGGATCACATCAATTTTGTTGGTGTGAACGGTGCCATACTGAAGTAAGCTTTAATGGTCAATATGCGTAAGAAGAGTAGAGCTTTAAGAACACTGAGTTGACTTGATTTTGGGTCCCCAACATTTGAGCATGCATCTCAGCCTGTCATCTGTCAATGGCTTTGGTCATATCCTTGACAGCAGATAATAACTCGTCATTGCTTCTGTTGGAAGTTTCTTAGCGTTGTTGTTGTAACAAGATTTGCGATCTCTGCTGAAGTCGCTGTTCTAGTTGAAGCCACTCTAGGCGCCTAGGGGTAGTGTAAGTAGCTTCGAGCTGCATTAGCGTACAAGACATTCCAGCTCGTTCCAGCAGAACACTGCGCTATATAAGAAAATGACCCCACCAAATATACTTATTTTGCTAACATCACTTCTGTTCCATACCTGATGTTGTGCGTTTGCATCGCAGCCGATGATAAGCTGTTTCTTCTTCTGCTTGCAGAAGTCGAAATGTAATTGTATTTGAATTACGGTTTCGTCTTAGATGCAGTTGGAATGTAATTTGAAACTACTGAAGATAAAGTTCGTCAAAGGAAGTGTTCCCATGCATGCGAATTGCAAAACGAGGCGCCTAATATGATAGCTAATATGAGTTACAGCCTAATCCATGGACATGGCCGCCAATCAGCCGAATCTCTTGAATCAGAGCCATGCTAATCTCACCTTCAATACGACACTGAACAGGGTGGCCGACACTCCCTTAGCATGGTAAAAGCTCGCACAATGCAATTCAATATTTACCCCTAAATGGCGAAAAACCAAAGTAAATATTTTTCTAAATTGGTTTCTCGATAGTTTAGCATTGTTTTACAAGTGAGCCTGCATTTTTGCTCATTACTCTAAAAGCCTTTTACCAATTGTAAAAGCTTTAGTATACTCTCCCATCTGCTAGGAGCCGATAATCAGTTAGCAGCCGCGTTGCTATACTACCCAAAAATCTACCATCAATGAGAAGTGTACAGAAAAATAGTCTCTGAAATGTATTAGTAGCGGCTGAAATGTGTAACGCATAGAAGGAGACATCTCCTACCCCATAAAGTATGTATATTCTTGATCAGTATCTGTTCATCTGTCTGTTTCTATGCGAATTAGTCCCTCAGTCTCTCTTTATGAAACTCTGCAGAAGTCCCTCATTCCGTTGCACTCACCACATATGTCAAAACCAGCTGGATCGGACCACTATATCATTTAGCTGCCATAGGAACGATCGGTCGAAAAGTAAATTAAGTATGAACAAAAAATTTGTTTATCAAGATATCTTGACCAAACTCGGCATTTATTAGTTTTACTATGCTTCTCATATATATGCAAAATCCCATTAAGATCGGATCACTACTATTTCATATAGCTTCCATAGGAACGATCGGTCCAAAATTACGTTGTTGTATGAAAAACATTTTTGAGTATCAATATATCTTGACCAAAATCGGCAGTTATTAGTGTTACTATGCTCTCCATATAAATGCAAAATCCTATTTAGATCGGACAACTATATCATATGGCATTTATGTCATTCAAGATATTTTGATTAAGCACGGCATTTAAAAGTTTCACTATGCTTCCATTTTTGCAAAATCTTATTTACATCGGACTACTATATCATATATCTGCCATAGGCACGATCAGTCGAAAACTAGGTTTTTGATTAAAAACCTTTTTTGTTTATGAAGATATATTGACCGAACTCGGCATTAACTATTTTCCCTGTGCTTCTTAGATACGGGCAAAGCACTATAAGCATTATGAAAAGGTTGGGTCTGCAAGAGTATTAGATCTTCGGCGTGCTGAAGATAGCCTTTCTTTCTGGTTTTTCAGTCGCGTGATGTCAGAATTGAAATAGCTTTGTTAGTTCTCAATTTATTTTTTGTAAGGAAGAAGTTAAGTTTAGAAGTATAGCGCAGCATGAGCTACGATTAAAAGCCCTTTTGTTACGAATTAAATACTGTACAACCCAGATGATGAATAAATTAATAAAATTCAATTAAAAGAAGACAACGTTTTCAAGGCTGTTTGTAAGCCAAGTGGCAACTAGCGTAAAAAGCAAGAATTCCTGCATACAAGTCTACACTTACATTCATATACGTGTCTGCCTTGAATGTCATTAATAGAAATGTAATTCCGATTGTAGTTTGTCCTTCCATTTTAGTTTCGTTTCTATACGCTAAACCTATTGGAAATGGATAAAAAGGGTACAACGCTTTTGTGCAAATATATGTAAGGCAGAAAGCATCTCCGACCCATTAAGTATATATCCTTAATCAGCATCAATAGCCGAGTCTAGCCATGTCCGTCTGTCGAGTAGATGCGGTGACAAGTAGTGCGGGTTTGAGTCTTATTGAAGGAACTTTTTTTAAAGTTATTTTTATTATTGCTAAAGTTAACGGGCTCGTAGCACTAGCTGCATTTGGGGTTGGTAGAAGAGGTTTTAGGGTATTCTCTTAATTGTTTGGCTTGTAGGGCCAGCAGCTTTTGGTTTTGGTAGAAGACGGTTTTTATTTGTTTTCTTTCAGAAAGCAGATGTGAAAATGATCACCCCGGTTACGGAATATTATAGCATTAAATGCGTACCTCTAAGTCTTATGCACCCGGCTAGCTATAAAGTAACAGGACACGAAGATTTATAAGGGTGGGCTCGGACGGTCCTTTTGTTAACAATACAACTGTTGATGTGCACTTGATGATGTACATTTGCATCGCACCCAATAACAAGCTGTTTATTCGACAGCTTGCATAAGTAGACATGTCGATGGATCTGAATCAGGGGCACGTCTTAGAAGCAGTTAAAAAAGAGGCTGACACGACTTCTCGAACTACGTTTGTTGTGTCAGTTTCGGTGACTGTTCCCATGCATGCGAATTTCAAAGCGGTGCGCAAAATGTGATAGCTAATATGAGCCACAGCTTAATCCATGGAGCCATGCTGTTTCCACCATCGGATATGACCCTGAACAGGGTGGCCGTCACTCCCTTGGCATGGTGCAAGTTCACACAATGCAATTCAATATTTCCTCCAAAATGGCAAAAAAGCACATTAAATAAGTTTCTAAATTGGTTGACAGCGACATTAAGCGACCTCTAACCTATTTTAAGTATCGGTATACAACGGATCATATATTTCTAAAATTCATCAGATTACCAGCTAGCCGAACAAGGCAGGTTAAGACCTCAAATCTGTGGTTCGACGCCATCAGGTTTCAGAGCATAAAGGGTGAATATATGTAGGGTTTCGTGAATGTGATTCTCATCGTAATATTACAATAATATATTTATGCGATTATGAGGTTTCCAGCATTCTGCCGTTGTGTACTACTACATTCAGTTTTGGATTTAGGTAAGCAACATTCTATTTCTTGCTAATATTCTATTCTATTTTTGGCGTATTTTAAAATTTTGCTTACAGAGCTTATTAACTCATTCATTTGCCCTTGAATTTATGTTGTCTGTCTATTAGCTGACTGTATCAATTGGGCTACAGTTATTTTACTTTTTTCTAAGTCACTAGCGTGTGGAACCCTACCATGGCTTAAGTCTTAGCAAATGGTTCATAAATTAGTAAAAAATAATGAATAATAACACCAAAAAGGACTATTTTAGATTGTCCTTGTGGACACCCTCCACCCTCTGATTAATTAGGACTATTGTCCCCAGATCGTCTTTTACCTTTGCATCGACGCATAAAGTGGTTAGCTTATTACCGAGCCTCGCGGACTCCGAAAACACTTGTGCAGTCTTGTGCCTCAGCGGTAGGCTCGTTGTATGCCTCCGCTTGAATAGTTCTACCCCTTGTCGTCCTTTCGAAAGTTTCCCCGATTCTCGGAACCTACTAAATTCCGTCGAATTTCTTTATTTTGATGAGGAGGCTACGTCCATGGGCTCTGCGTAATGGGACTTTGTGGCTGCCTGCTCAGCATCTCCTCTGTATTGCGGCAAAATATTTTATAAATTATAAGAGCAAAATACACCAAGCTTGGTGAGTATAAATTTAACATATTTTACCTTTTGGTTACCTCTACCTTTCCCTCGAAAAGTGGTAAAAACTTCGTTTTAATGCTAGTGCCCAGCGCAAAGCGCATGCATATTACACACATATTGGTGCCATATCTATTCACTGATGATTTTATAAAGACCAGAATATAAGTATTGACGATATTCAAGAATGCATATCACATAGTGTGAAGCAAGGCTGATCACTGGTTTATTGGAGAACATATTCCAATTGGATTGGCTTGAAGCACCAACTCTCCACACAAAGATGACTAGAAGCAGACGAGCATGAGCGACTTAGCCGGAGCTTGATGCTGATAAAAAACCATACTCGGGGGCCTCAATCTGCACCGTAAAAGCCGCCCGAGCTCTGTAGACTTCACCGTGTCTGCCCCGACCTGCCATAGTGACGACTCTGTTAAGGCAGAGCTGGGCAGATCACCCACCGCCTTGGGTTGATCGATACACTTCTCTTGAAACAATCATATTCGGGAACTAATGCGTGATGTGTTTTTCCTTAGACTTCGAAACCGAAATCACGGTTGCTGAGCGTAATAACACATCCTGCATAAACATAGAAGAAAATGAAGTGTTACGTTAAAACCACTGTTTCCCGACAGGACATACTCTTGCCTCGTCTTATAGTTGACCAAACAAAGGCATGACTAGGGTGCCAGAGGCGCGCCTCCACCATCCCAAAGGGGTGTAGGCCACTCTGTGGAGAAAGATATCCGCGGACGTAATCAACATGGCTGTAATCCAAGGGCCGTGGTTGATTGGTGGCCATATCCATGCTGTCCATAAGCTGCGGCTTATATAAGATGTTATATGGCCTTTCGTATAAGGCGCTCCGCTCTGCCATTCTTGTGCAATATACATTAAATTAATCCACCTTCATAAGTGCTATGGGACGCAATGATAGACCATGATCGTTTTCTTGAGTGACCTTTTGTGGCCAGATTAAATTATGAACCAAAATGCAATTAACGTGCCGAGCGACACGATCTTCATTTTCTAATTAATTTTTATACCCTGAACCCATTAAAAATGGGTATAAGGGTATATTGTATTTGTGGAAAATCCAAATGTATGTAACAGGGAGAAGGAAGCATCTCCGACCTCATAAAGTATATATATTCTTGATCAGCATCAATAGGCGAGTCGATCTAGCCATGTCCGTGTGTCTGTCCGTATGTATGAACGCAAGGATCTCAGAACCTATAAGAGCTAGAGAATTGATGTAGGTGCTCCTAGTGCCTGCGCAAATCGAGTTTGTTTCCGATAATCGATAACTTACTCCGTTTCCAAGCAATCGATAAAAATCGATATCAATATCCTATTTTTTGGGAAATTTTCGTAAATGAGAGTCGTAGTCACCAAACTTGGCATATAGCTTCTAAAATAGAATATATATGCATTTGATGTTTGAAGAAGAGGGTTCTGGGTATCCCCTAGTCGGGAGCTCCGGACTAGAACTTCTTACTTGTTTTTTGTATACCAATGCTGAGACCAAAGCAACACAGGTGGCGGGATTTCTATTTAATTTCGGCAGCACTACGAGGCAGACGTGCACTTAAGAACTCATCAAGTAATATTTTTCCAAGAAGAAATTTACCACCAACCGAACACTGATCTACTGGCCAATATAACAGCCGGAGAAGTTAAGGCCGTGTGACCATGGCCACGGGTTGAATTCCACCTCGAGGGTCTGCCACCTCAAGTGTGGAATTCTAGTAGAACTTTCTCTATCCACTGAATGGCAAAAATCCAGAGGAATGCCATTGACATAAGCAGATTCGACGTCAAGGGTAGCAGGTACAATTTCACCGTTCCAGAAGTAACAAGCACGCATGGTCCCACATATAGCTACAATGCTCATATGTAGAATTTTGGTGACCACGAGCGCTTCTACATAACCTGCAACTTCGGAAGGCTAATGGGAAAATGGACCGGCTAAGCTTTCCACTTATATAATAGCAGCCCTGCCTACGTTATTAAATCAGCAAGCGAAAACTAATAGCGAACTTAAATTAAGATCTTCGCAAATCCAACTTATTAATGGAGCAGCGTGGACCGACCAGACAATATCTTATTCATTTACAGTTGGTGCTCATTTGAGCTCAAACATCAGTTTCATAAATCATCGTTCACCGACTTCATTTAAATTTTATACGTCATCATGTGTAATACGCTTTATTCGCACGTAAGTGGTATCGTATCCTCAATGAGCAAAAACAAATTAATTAAAGACACAATCAAGATAGCATGCTCTTTTAGCATATAAAGTTTCAAAACTTTAAAAATCAGTTCGTTTGAAAAATAAAACATATTGTTAAATTAAATATTCTGCATACGCGTTGATATAATGACATATAACAAGATCAATAATTTTGCATTAAATGTATCCGTAATATAATGAAATTCACTTTGATGTTAATCTTACTTGAGGCATGCAGATATGGAAGTATAAAGTCATGGTAGAAGTTTAAAAAGTAACTAGCATTAAAAGGGACAATCTCTCATAATCTCTTATCATGGCGTAACGTTGAGCAGATCAATTTATAAGGAGGGAAAATTAAGTATGTAGCCTCAGTTATGCCATCCAACTGAGCTGAAACTATCGTGTTTGATAACTTCTGTCCGTTATTCTGTTAGTACTGCTTTATAAGCACCAGTCTTGACACGTGTATTTGTTATCTATTGTTCCGGTAGCAGTAGCATTCTTTGGCTATAAGTTTTGTTAGTTTCAAGATCGCACCTCCCATCCGGCGAGCGACGCAACGCAACCAGACGTTTCAAGCAGGAAACGAACACGCATAAGAATAGATCACGAATGAGTGAATGAGACAAAAGAGGTATCACGTTTAAATCAGTGCACTATTCTAGCCGGCTACAGCCACCCGCGTTACAATAAGTCTCATAGCAGCTCCAACAAGGTTGCAGACCGAAATGACGCGGTGTCAACATCTTCCGCCAAGTGACCGTCGGTCTAGGCTACCCAGCTTTACTGTGGAGTGTTACTTGTTAACTTGTATACCATGAATCGGGTTGACCGATTGTACGAATTAGTTCCATTCAGCCAGACCAGAATATACTTATTTTCGATGATGGCAGTAAGTGAGAATTTCGTTTTTCAGTATCGATAATATCCCTGACAAAATGATTCTTATATTGTGGGCCGTTCCATTGGATCTCCGCATCCCTTTTTTTTTAAATTAAATATGAATAACAAATTGATATTAAAAATTGATAATATAATATATTAACTTGTGGCGCGAACATCTTCATGGCTTCTATGATATATGTATAAACGCAAAACGACAGCAACTTTTAAATTTTGGCTTTAAGTGGTGCATGGCTTCAATTGGAATTTTTGTTTGAATTTATTGGCTTGTGATAGATAGATAGGTACCCAAAAATTAAGTTAACGCTATCAGTGTACACCATACAAGTATCTACGTTGCTCTAGCATTAATGTTAAAATATTTACTTTGTGTAGTGGCCTGCTCAAATGAGGCTCGTAAGTATATTGACGAGCTGCGGAAACAACAGGAATCCTGCTTCTCAACGAAATCGGTCGCGCTTGGAAGGTTCATCGCCAGCTCTAAGGCTGCTGGCGTACTGACTATGCCAGCCATTTGCCTTCGGTGGCATACCCTGCAGCCTTCTAGTCATACTAGGGTGCTGAGATCTGTCGTTGCAACATGTATATCACACTGCTAGACTTCTTCTATACCTATACGATCTCTCGCATGCCAATGATCCTCGTTTTACCACCGTCTCACCTGCGCCACCGCCATAGTCGTCTCTACGCCAGAGCTGCCTGATTCAGGAAGGCGTGGGCACTCAATGCGGCGAGTTTGGAGGATAATGGGACATTTTAATTCCGATTTGAACCACGGATTTCCACTCTATAGGTACTCCCGCAGTCCTAACCGGAAGCCTTTTCGTAGGTTCCCTCTGCGCTGCAGCGAGGGGTCGGACAAGATTTTTGCTGGCTCTATGGAAGAAAGCTGTGGTCGTCATGGTGTTAAAAATAAAAGATAAAAGATAGTTGCTCCCCACAACTACAAATATCTTCGAAGGGATTCCGATATCCTGGGTTCACGCTTTTGAGAATATGAAGTACTCTGCCACAATTTTTCTGGATGTTAGACAAGGTCTGAAATGATGATCTCTTACATAAACTCATGCCTCTGTTGCCTGAGGGGTCGTTCGTGAAAGGCAGGAAGTTTGCTATGAAAGACGCCTCATTCGGGTTGGTGTTTCAGAGGGCAGTATCCTTGGACAGGTCCTTAACACTGTCCACACATCGAACCTGCCCATTTGAAATATCTGCGCTGATAGCAACATATGCAGACGATACAATCAACAATTTGATGACCACTATCAGGCGTTTTCAAGAGTTTTTGATAAGCTCAAGACTGGGCATCACGATAAAGATAAAGATGATATGAACTTTCTCTATTAGCAGCGGGCTTACTCTTAGAGCCAAGCTCAGGCTTATTAAGAACACAGTGCTCCCAACGCAATTTAAGGCCATTCCATACTGGGGAACTGTATATGACATCACAAAGTCACTGTGCACTATGACCAATGTGCGTATGTTCCACTATCACAGAAACCAGACACTGTCCACTGATCTTTCCCAAAGAATTGCGAAACTATTTCTACCACCTCCGACAGATACACAACCTGTCTAGTTGCGCATAATGCCCAAGGTGCATTGATTTTTATACACTTGCAGGGTATAATTTTGTCGTGAAATGTGTAACGCGTAGAAGGAGACATCTCCGACCCCATAAAGTATATATTCTTGATCAGCATCAACAGCCGAGTCGATATAGCATTGTCCGTCTGTCTGTCCGTCCGTCCGTCCGTTAGTCTGTTTCTATTCGAACTAGTGTCTCAGTTTTAAAGCTATCCTAAGGCAACTTTGCAGAAGTCCCTTTTTCTGTTGCACGCAGCACAAATGTCAAAACGAGCTGGATCGGACCACTATGCCATATAGCTGCAATAGGAACGGGCGGTCGAAAATAAAGTTTTTGTATGAAAAAAAACATTTTGTTTTTCAAGATATCTTAACCAAACTCGTCATTTATTAGTTTTACTATACTCCTCATATATAGGCAAGATCCTATTAAGATCGGGCCACTATATCATATAGCTGCCATAGGAACGATCGGTCGAAAATTAAGTTGTATGAAAAAACATTTTGTTTTTCAAGATATCTTGACCAAACTCGGCATGTATAAGTTTTACTATACTCCTCATATATATGAAAAATCCTATTAAGATCCTATCATATAGCTGCTATAGGTTCGAGAGCTCCCGACTAGGGGATACCCTGAACCCTCTTCTTCCAACATCAAATGAATATATATATTCTAATTTAGAAGCTATATGTCAAGTTTGGTGACTCTAGCTCTTATTATTTACCAAAATTACCCAAAAAACAGGATATCGATATCGATTTTTATGGATTACTTGGAAACGGAATAAGTTATCGATTATCGGAAAGAAACTCGATCTGCGCAGGCACTCGGAGTACCTACATCTAAAAAGATGTAAGCTAAAAAGTTTCTAGCTGTTATAGGTTCTGAGATCCTTGCGTTCATACATACGGACAGACGGACAGATCAAGTGCTGATCAAGAAGAATATATATACTTAATGGGGTCTGAGATGCTTCCATCTGCATGTTACATACATTTGGATTTTGCACAAATACAATATACCCTTATACCCATTTTTAATGGGTTCAGGGTATCAAAACATTTTGCCTAGTATTTCCTAGTATTTCGGTATTCATCCCTCCTGGGGCAACTCATTAAGAAGGACTGTGTTAAGTGGCTGTCAAGGCTGTCAAACATAGGCTACAGCGAATCGTTTTCAGCGGTAATCCCGCCCAGGATGACTAAAGCACGCATCTGGTGGATATTAAATCGCTCCGCAACTCCAGTTGATTTACAGCCGACAGTAGCGAGGCTGTATGTAAGTTTGCCCAAACTTACCCTCTTAGTTCACAGTAGATACCTTATTGGCTCAATCAAAAAGTAGGATGTCTCGTCCACCCCCGCGAAGTCAACTTATCACCTTATAAGTGGGTCACCTGGCGTAAGGCATGCGCAAAAGGTAAGTGTGGAGATATACGCGCGGCAGCAGGCTTATTAAAAGCTGTTGTCCTGACTGACTAATTAGTGATCAACGCACAGCCCAAACCGTAACCATCCTCCTCGGTATAAATGGGGGTTAAAAATTTGTTGGGTTAAGTTTCGCGTTAAATTCATTTGCAAAGATCTTTACGAAAAATCCCTTGAGACGTTTTACAGACTCGGTGAAAAATGCGACTCAAAGAGTTTGTCCGATTGGCTTCAAGCTTTATTTTATAAAAACTTAATTAATACGTGTATCGGCGATTTTTCCATCCGCATCTGTGGCAAATATAGGAAAATCGTATTATGAAAGATTTTTGTTTATATTCCGATTGGCATCAAAATCGTTTTTAGAGATCTTTGTGAAAATTCATGTAGGACGTGTTTCGCCCTTTTCGCAAAATCTACCCTTCTGGGATAATAAATGCGAATTAAAAGTTGAATGTCCGATGCTTCGGGTGTAAGCTCATTCGTAAAGATCCATAAGAAAAACCATTGTGCTTTGCACTTTTCGCAAATCTTATATTATAAAATAGCTTCAAAAGCGGAAAAGTTGCACCTGGTACTAACATTTGATATATTACCCTTAACCGATTCAAAAATGGTAAAGCGGCCATTATTTTTTAAATGTTAAAATAAAAACAAGTAAAAGGATGCATGAATATTCGTTCACGAAAGATACATATATAAGGGTCAGCCCAATGGCAACTGAACAGGAAACCTCTTTCCCAACCGGAAACCCATTTGCTAACTCTTCGAATAACCGTCCGGCTTCCTTATGGCAGCATCGCGGAAGTGGCGTTCGCTTGCCATCTTAAGCGACCACTTATAAAGTAATACTTAAACGTAAACAGTACAAGAAAGAGAAAGAGTTTTCCTCCAGCTTAAGTTTTCCTAGTTAGCTAAAGCTCATGATGGCGTCGATAATATCTTCTTCAATAAGTTAATTATTGCTCGATAAAACACCATCTGCCACGGTAGTAACATTTATCAGTTGTTTTTGAGTGGAATCTTTTTTGGAGATGTAGCCACGATTGAATATGAAAGTTGGCTAGAGATGCGGAAGCAAGCACCAAACAGAGTATGTTAGCAGCCACATGCGCCAGGGCCATTGAAGAAAGAAATCAAGCAGGTCCAAGCATGGCCAGGAAAGAAATCTCCTTTTTTTTTTTAAAACAAGGTAGACAGCTCCAAAACATTGCCGGTCAATAGTAGAATACCAAAGAGGATGAAGGTCGATCGCCAGAACCCATAGATTATTCCAGTCAATTCCTTTCTTACCGTTAGTTTATCCCATGGCTCTAACAAGATCCACTAGAATTATTTAATGTACATCTTCGGACGACATCCCAGTTTTTTTATTAGACTCGCTGACACCGTTCGATGGTATAATAGGGTTCTGCGTGCTAACGCAAGTTAGATTGATATTATCGTGCCAGAGTCCATAAAAGCCGAATTCAAGAGCATAATCCTTAAGAGAGCAAAGTCATTTTCGAACTCTAACAGGTCGCCGTACAAAAACCTGACTTGAGTTGTAGGTAAAAATGGTTACGACGAAGAAGGCAACAAAATAAATCGCCTTATTGTTCACTTTAGGAAGCTAAATGAACGAAATATTGCCGACAAATACCCAATGGCCAAAATTCCAATGACTCTGGCCAATTTGGGTAAAGCCAAATAATTTACTATACTGGACTTAAAGTCCGGTTATCATTAAATTTTTGGGCCGAGCAGGAACTAATAAAGACTTCCTTATCCGAAAATGGCGGCAAATATGAGTTCTGTTGACTACCATTCGGGTTAAAGAATGCGGAAAACATCTTTCAAAGAGCGATCGAACTGTAAAGTTTGCTATGATTACGTGGATGACGTTAAAACGTTCTCTGAAAATAAAAGGGATTTTGCTTAGCACATCGACTTGGTTTTGAAGAGCCTATATGACACTAACAGAATTTTTGGTAACCATTGGCGGCGCAAAGACCGACCTCTCATACTCATATACCCGGATTTCAGGAAACCATTCACGATCACATTTCAAGAACATTGAAAGAAAGTGAAACACACTATGCTAGCAATGAAAGAGAATTTTTAGCTATAGTCTGGGTACTAGGTAAATAGTTGCACTACCTATACGGCACACGTGAAGTGAGCATATACACAGACCATCAACGTTTGACCATTGCTATATAAGTTAGGAACCCAAACGCGACAATTAAAAGATGGAAAGCATACGCTTGACGAACAGGCCGCGAAAATCCAGTTCAAGCCGGAGAAAGAAAATTTTGTGGCAGATGCCCTGTCCCGACAGAATGTGAATGCAGGATGAAATTGTGTCTAACGCAGCCACAATTCATAGCGAACTATCGTTCAGTTACACGATAGAGCCGATAGAAAAGCCTTTGAATTGTTTAAGGAAGCAAGTAGTTTTAGAGGAGGCACGCTTTCCCCCAAAGCGAAAATGTATATGATCCCCTTAACAAAGTAGCGTGGGCAATGCGGTCGTTTGCGACGCTGGCAACGCTGGCAAGCATCCAGAATGAGTTAGTTGAGAGTTCCCCATCGACAAAATTTTGCAACTGCAAACTTATGGTAACCGACATAACTGACAAAAACAAGCAAAGGGAGATAGTCACTGCGGAACATAATCGCGTGCACAAGGCCGCGCGAAAAAACATTAAACAAATCATAGGGGAATACTATTTCCCAAAAATTACAATATTAGCTCAAGAAATTGTGGCCAACTGCAAAATTTGCACAAATGCTATGTATGACAAATATCCGAAGAAATAAACTCTTGGAGAGACCCCAATCCCGTCATACCCTAGCGAAGTGCTTCACATTGACATCTTTTCGACCGACAAAAAACAATTTCTACAACGAAATTCTGGAATTTGCACAATTCGTAGACGCCGTATCGCCCAGCTTATGAACTTCTTTACCCGAAACTAAAATTATATACTGCCATAATGAGACATCCTTTAATTTCGAAATCATCACTTCTTTGTTAAAAAACAGGTACGTAGTGTATGTTGTAAACGCGCCAGGGCTCCACAGTTTTTCAAAGGGTCAGGTAGAACGTATTCACAGCACTTTGCTGGAATTCGCAAGGTTTATTAAGTTTGAGAAGAGAATCGGCGACACTGTCATAATAATGTTACACCCTACCTTAGAGTACAATCGATAGAATACACTCATGTACTGATGAATTCAGGGAAGCGGTCAGATGTAAAATCGAATGGTCTTAACGCAGTTAGATACAGTTAGAGACAACCCGGGCACACAGAAGTGTATTGGATGTAGGAGGAAACAAAGTATCCCCCTTTTGCACAGAGGAAACTTTCCAACCAGACCAAGGATCGTCTGTTTTCATTAAGGGGAAGGTTGTCCCTAAGGACAGCCTAAGATAGTAGCGAGGTCTCATCCTACGCCATTGATATTATCCATTTTGGCTAGTAATAGAACTTTAAACAACATTATAATTTAGTTTACAGGCTCGTGGGTATACCCTTCACCTTAGTAGCCATAGCGAACGCTCGGATCACCAACTACGCCCATGCCCATTACATTCCCGTTTAAGACGGCAATGTGTTGGTATGGGAACAATATAGCTATAGAAGGCATTCAAGTAACTTGTCCGACTTTGCAAATGCAGTAGATGACACCGCAAAAATGTGCGAACTGTTTCTTCAATCGCATATGCGAAAGCTATTCGACGTAGATATAGACATATACGAAATCTCTTGTCCGTTTCGAAAGTACACAATCGATAAGCCAGACTTCTGACCTTCCTAGGCACGGTTATGAAAGTCGTTGCGGGCACGGCGGACGCCGCTAACTTCGAAATGATGAGGATGTTCGAGTCACTGTTAAAAGAGTCAAACAATAGAAATGTAGTGATTAATGCAGAAACTCAAAGGCAGAAATCAAGCTTACCGATAAGGTTAACAAAATTGTACAGCAAGAAAGAGCGATTTGTTTGAAACTTCGCATTTATATGAGGCGCTTTGGGCCAAAAATAGAATGTTAATCGCTGCAATCTAAAACTTAATTCTTACAATCACACTCGCCAAATCAAAAATTATAAATCACACCATTTTGTATCATAATGATTTGGAATCAATTTTCACTGAACAACTCACAAAAGTCCCAGTGGCTAGTTTAATTGAGGTATCAGATATAAGTGTTTTTCAGTCCGATAGCATCAGCCATCTACTAATAGAATATCCCAAGGTAAAATATATTTGCAAGAAGGTCGTTATTTTCCTGGTGGCCCACAACAACACCTAAAATACTACAACTGCAGGACGATACCGAGGCGGAATGCGGTGATGATGTTTTGGCTGTTACGGATTGTACCGCGAACAACTTCGCAACCTTTTGCAAGAAGTGGAATATTCAGGAGCCCCACCTAAACACTACCTAAATCCCATCACCTTGGTGGACAAGGGCATTATCATTGTCAACGAGCAATCAGTAAGGGTCAGAACAGATGACATACCAGACCTGGCAATGCGTAGCACACCTTATCACCTTCGAGATCCTGGACACCAAGCACAAAGGCCTTACCTTTGTTGAATATCATTGGTCCGGTACTAAGCATGCCATTGTTACACAGGATGAACGTAAACAAACTCCAAGTCATCCAAGAACTCCAATACCAAATACTGGTTCACTGCTGGCGCAGGCCTCTGCCTAACTCTCAGCGGTTTCATCCTCCTCTGCCAATGGCTGAGGGGAAGATGTTCGAGATACGATATTCCAGATACGAGATGACTGACTGACTGACGGTCTTCACTCTGAGGAGGGAGTAATTAACGACTGCCCCTCGCACATTGCAGTTTAGTATTGTATAAGCAATTCATGCATTGGCTAACAATTGCGCGCATGGTGCTGACGCAGCAAATGATCCAGTTCAGCACTCTGTTCGCAATGGTCAGCGGCGTTAACCTGACACCTTATCGCTTATGTTGAGTCGGTTTGCCGGCTGTAGCTTTTAGCTTAAGAATATTTATATCTTTTGCATAGTTTTGGCCCCAGCTCGCTGATGGCCCTAGATTCAGTTCTGTTAAGATTGCTAAAGTCAACAATAAAAACTAATAAGCATTACTCCAACCATCGTCGTTATCACATTACTTTTATTGCTATTTAACAAAGTCGAATCGAACTTCGATATCCATTGAGAGACCATCACCGGTATAATAGAATTATATGCTAAAAGCCTAGTTAAAGAACACAATTTTCCAAAAGCATCACCGATCGATGAGGGTGCTTTATGTGCCATTCTGGCAAGCTGTGCCCGTTTTTACAGCTAATTTTGTCAGTGACGCTATTAGAGTCTACATCTAAGCAGAAGGGTGTAAGTAGGAAAGGTATGCCCTGCTCATAGCTGGGAATGGTCAGTGAAGTTATGAAACCAACGATTTTATTAGGGGTAGAGAAAGTTCGGTAGAGAAAACATGATGAAAACTATTATAATGTTTACATAGCACGCGAAAAGAATTGTGCATAGCGTAGTCTGTTGTGCACGTAGATAGGAATAAGGGGCGATAATTTCTGGTTGGTCTAGCCGGGACAGAGAATTAAAGACGCTCCAGCAGAAAAGGAGGATCTATGTCGCTTATAATCAACTTATGTAGAAGGACAACACCAAGAATTGTGCTATGGTTGTTTAACGCGGAAGGTTGAGAAGACGCAGTCTGCAGGAGTAGGATGGCAACCGAAGATTAGGGTCCCAATTTAAACCTCGTAAGGCCAAAAGCAGAAATTGCTTCTGAACAGATTCAATACGATCCTGGCTATTGTTATACTGTGGAGACCAGATGCAAGAACAGTATTCAAGGATAGGGCGAACAAGAGAGATGTACAGAAGTTTGGTTATAAAAGGATCGTTAAACTCTTTAGACCATCGTTTAATGAATCCAAGTAGACATTTTGCCTCATTAACGATGGTATCTATGTGAAGATTGAAACAGAGTTTAGAATCAAACAGAACGCCTAGATCCTTAACTGTTAGTATACGTTGCAAAGGGATATTGTCGATTGTATAACTGACAATATAAGGTGTAGTACGATTAAATGTCATAAACATACGCTTTGAACAATTTAGATGTAATTGATTGGCCAAAGTTGCATAGCGTTTAAATCATCTTGTAGACGAGAATAATGTAGGGGATTAGTGTATGATAGAAAAAGTTTGACATCGTCCGCATACATGAGTACACGGGCATGTGATATAACAGAGGGGAGATCATTTATAAAAAGAGTAAAGAGTAAAGGTTCAAGATGACTACCTTGAGGAATATCAGAAGTAACGTGAACCCGTTTAGAGGTAGTCAGCCTCAGCATTACTCTTTGGGTCCTACCTTTTAAATAAGAATTAATCCAAAGCAGAAGAGACAGGGGGAAACCTATTCGGTCAAGTTTACAAAGTAAAATGTCATGGTGCACAGAGTCAAATGCCTTACTGACGTCAGTGTAAATGACATCAGTTTGCATTTTCGAAAGGAAAGCATCGTTTACCAAGGAAGTAAACTCAAGCAGATTGGTCGTAGTTGACCGATTCTTTACGAATCCATGTTGAAGAGGGGAAACAACTGATTTGCAGAAATGCTGCAAATTCGAAGTGATTATTTTTTCAAATAATTTAAGAATAGCGGACAGTTTTGCAATGCCCCTGTAATTTCGTATATCAGACTTCCCACCTTTCTTGTGAAGAGGAATGATATAAGATTCTTTCCAAAGAGATGGAAAGACAGAAGTTTCAAGGGATAGATTAAAAAGCTTTAGCAATGGATAAAGAAGGGAAGAACTACACTCCTTGAGATGACAACTAGGAATATTGTCCGGCCCAGGAGAGTAAGAAGACTTTAAAGAGTTTATAGCTAATAGGAGAGAGGAGTGTGAAATAATTAGAGGAGGTATATAACTTGCGGAAGAAATAGTATAAGGGTAAGCATTAGAGTTAGGACAGACTGAAGAGTAAGTTGATTGGAAAAATTAGCAAAGAGGTTAGCAGAATCAGTGTCATTGCTAGCTTTATCCAAGCCAAGAAAAAAAGAAGATGGCAAACTTGAAGATTCACGCTTCAAGTTTACAAAATTATAAAACTGTCTCGGATTTCGGGCAAATTGCCTTTTACAACGTGTTAGATAATTCTCATAGCATTGAGAATTAAGAAGAAAGAAGTTCGACTTGGCTATGGAATATTTAGCCAAGTCTGTACACGTACCAGACTTTTTAAACTTTTTAAAATATTTGGATTTTACATTTTTTAGATGTGATAATCTGGTAGTAAACCAGGGTGGTTTTGAAAAAGTAGTCGAAGGAATTGACTTAGGAATACACACATCTAAGAGGGAGATTAGGGTGATGTAAAAAAAATTAATGGCTGTATTCATATCAACTGAGTCATATAAGAAAGACCAATCGGTTGAATAAATAAGCTGATTCAGCAAAGAATAATTTCCTTTGCGAAAGCAATAGCGGGGCTTATTGGCTGATGAGCACGAAATGAAAGGATTACAATTTAGCATTGCAATCTCTAAAGTTGGATGATAGACATCCTCAGGAAGAGATAAAGGAGGGGACCTAGACACATTAGAAATAAGGTAGTCGTTAACAAATACAAGGTCAAGTGTTCTAATCAAATGATTAGAAATTGAATTGATTTGAAACAACGAAAGATCAAGCATCCAGTCTATAAAATCGTGCTGTGCTGAGGGTACTAGATAATTTTTGGCAGTAAATAATGACCAAGAGATGTTGGGCAAATTAAAATCACCCAACACCATAAATAGGTCATTATCACGCACGTGTGAAGAAACTTCTTTAATACAAGTAATATGTTTCATATAAACTTGAATATCAGAAGAAGGTGGGACATAAGAGCATGTTACATAGACATTCCGTGTAGGAAAAGACACCTTAACTGAGACAATCTCAGCGTCAGTAGGCGTACTAAAACAGAAAAGTTTAAACTGGAGAGTGGCTTTAACGGCAATTAACACCCCACCACCTCGATAAAATCTCAAAATCAGATATGGTTGAGTTCAATCATGTTTCTGAAAATGCTATTATATCCGAATTGAAGGAAGTGCTGGCCATGAAAAGTTTTTTAAGTTTTGAAATGAGACCTCTAACATTCTGATAATGAATAAAGATTTGGTCAGAAGATGAAGCTAGTTTTTTGGGGCAGAAATGGTACCCTGTATTGAAGGGACTGGAAGGGTGACAGGCTGGTTACGCTTTTTAGGCTTGAACTCGTGAACAATCATGTGTGGAGGCCAAAATTTGGGATCACAAATGATTGGGAACATATCATGTGAAACATTTATTTTGAATGATGATATTTCACGAGGGGTGGAGAAATTAAATTTGGTTATTGACACGCTAGCGGAAGATTTGCTAGCAATATAGGCTGCCAATGACTCAGAAGTGGTGTCCTACGAAAGTCGAGACACAAAAACTTGCCTACGAGGGTCTACTACCGTTAAAATAGGCGCTGATAGGGCTGCAGGTAATACAGGAGTTGGATGAGCTAAAGAGGCACAATGATTGTTTTTAACAATCAGGGCAAGATTGCGCGAATGTCTACCTTTGCGGCCAGGAGCTGACGGGGCTGAGGCAGTTTGATTAACTGGGACGGGATCAGGTACTGGCTCTACTGGGACTACTACAGCGGTTCAAATAGGGGTAATTGGACAGTCGCTTGGAGAAGGCGATAAGGACAACATTGGAGATACATCCAAGTTGCTAGGAAGGGACAAGAAAGGCGTAGGTGTCTGAACAGACGTAGAGGGCAATTGCAAAAGTTGAGGCTCCAACCGGCGATTGGTTGGGGACTCGAATTTATTTTTGCCAAGCAACTCGAAACTCGAGTCAAAATTACTCGAGAGCTGCTTAGCCACATTATTCAATTTTAAGAATTGATTTCTCACAGAATTATACATTCTGGAGAAATCAATTTGCTTGTCGATGCATTCTGGACTACATATAATATTCTAGAAGCTGAGTGCCAAGTTTGGTGACGGTACCTTTTAAAAGCTAAGTGATTTTCTTAAAAAAGAGGATTTCGATATAGTATTTTATCGATTTCCTGGAAACGAAGCAGGCTATCGATGATCGGAAATTAGCTCGTATCACTAACCATACAATGTATAGACATACCAAATAGCCCTTTTTATCGAAACAAAAAAAATCGAAGCTAGGCGACCCCAAGGGTACCTGTCACTTACGTTTGTGTTTCTCTGGAGATCGGACGTGAAAATTGCAGTCTCGTGTGTGTGTGCGCGTTAGTGCACCGCTGGCAGCAGGCATAAACAAAGAAAGTGACAGTGACACTGTATAAAGCCCGCCCCAGGGCAATCCATACAAATCCCGCTTATAGTGGGTAAACTATACGCAACTGCTGCCTCTGGCAGCCGGAGTGTTATACAAATTAACAATATTTTAACAAAAAAATTACCGCGTGCAGTGCGTGAGAACAAGTTCTTGCAAAACTTAAGCTGCGCTCAGCTGATCGCAACTCAAGTGCGTGTGTGTGTGCGCGAGTGCAGCAAAGCTTTCGCGAGAGAGCTTTCAGCTTACAGCTGCACTGATAGTGCTGGCAAAACAGTCACTGCAGTGACAGTGCTGTCACTAAAGTCACAATTTGTGATCAATCACTTGTTACAAAAATACGGGTTATTTTTGTAATTAAGTGTAAAAAACTTGTTTTGTTTTTATTTTTTATTCTTTTTTCTCCCTGTGGGGAAAAAATTATAACAAAGTAAAGAACAATGGCTACAAACAACCGACCCCAAAATAACGAAGAAATTCATTCGCCAATCTACCCGCTGCCGAACAGCTCAATAATATCCCCTACAAATATAGCCGCTAATGTCGATCGCCTCGACGGAAGCAGGCCACTGGAAGATTTTTACCAATACTACAACAACATGCTCGCCAGTAGTGCAAACCGGAACGGCGCCTCCACCTCGCTGTCAGCCGGTACCCAGCAATGCTCGACTTGGCAACCGCAACAGCACGGCACTGTCAGCACAACGACAGCAACAACCACCACAACCACAGCGTCATCCAGCAGCGGCTGCAGGACATCTGCCTCAACAGGCACAAGCCGCGCCGCTTTAGAGCCCATCGGGACCCGCCCCAAAGCCGCCAATCCGACCTTGCAGTCCACCCCTTATGGCACCCAGGCAGCTGGTTCTTGTGTCACAAACCCCCCTCTGCCTCCCATAAAGAACGCAGGTGCTACGCTAGCCTTCGAAGAGCCACTGGTAGATTGGCAAACGGTTTCCGCAAAAAAACGGCGTGGGACTACATTATTATCCGAAGGCGTAAAAAAAGGGAAGCAACTAAATAACCGCAACACCAGCCGCGCTGGAGCTAAGCCCGCAACTCGCAGTACCGCTTCGGCAATTAGCAACAGATATGCCTCCCTTGAGCCTCAGGAAGACGCCTCTGTAATCGATGACGGCGAGATGGACACTGCCGACGAAGCGCCTCCAGTCACAGACCAACAACAATCAGCGAAAAAGATCTCCAAACCCAGGCCGATAACAGTCCCTGGAGTCAGCGATATTGTCGCAATGGAGCGAACCATAGATCAGGCAGTGGGCGCAGACGCCTATGAATTCAAGGTCTCTCCCTCTGGCTATCTAAGAATTTACGCCAAAGATGCCGACACCCACAGAGCAATTGTCCGCAAGCTCACTGAAGTGAGAGTGCAATTTACCCACTTCTGCCTAAAGGAAGACAGACCATACCGCGTTGTGGTTAAAAATCTGGCCGCTTCCACTCCCAGAAGCCAGATTGAAGCTGCCTTTACATCGCACGGCCATATTGTGACGAACCTTTACAACCCGGGCGCCAGACAGCCAACAAGTGATGCCAGTGCAGACTCCACCAACGACTTTCCAAGTCGCAACTTCTGGTTTGTCGATCTCAAGCAGTCTCTCAACAACAGGGAAGCGCTGCGGCTCAACAAGGTTGGCCGCCAACGGGTCACTATTGAGCTTCCGAGGAAGAACAATAGTATAAGGCAGTGTTTCCGCTGCTTCGAGTTCGACCACACCAAAAACTACTGTCTCAAACAGCCCAAGTGTGGTAGGTGCGGTCAGCCCCATTGGACAAACTCCGAGCAATGCCAGGCCAAAATAGTGGCAGACCTGCGATGCTCCAACTGCGAGGGAAACCATGCTGCTTCCTATAAAGGATGCAAAAGCTATCAGGTGAGACTAAATGCCAGGCAGCCGGCCATCAATGTCTCCCCTCCTACACGATATAGCCATCCTCAAAATACACGAAGAACCACTCAGCAGTTCGTACCTTCCCGAATTGTGCAACAGGGCCTGTCGTATGCTGATGCGCTACGGCCAGGCCATCATGTACAAGTCCGCCAACCCCCAGCGCGCACTCTTCAGCCCACCGTCAATCCAATGCAGCTCCAACAACCACTGCAAGGACCTCAGGAGCAAGACGCTTCCCTTGGAGGCATCCTTCAAAACCTCCAGCAGTCCATTGCAGCACTGAATGCCGCAGTTGCAACCATTCTGGTTAGCATTAAAGAGCTAAAGGATGCGCAAGGTTCCCCGCAGCTTAGATTCCCAAAAAGCCGCAAATAATGGCTACCCAGTTACGTCTCGGATCGTGGAACGCTCGTGGCATCCTCCAAAATGCTAACGAGCTCAAGCTTTTTCTGAAAAAGCATGATGTAGACATCATGCTCATCTCAGAAACACATCTGCACACAAACTTGTACCTAACAATGGAGGGGTACGTCTGCTACCGTGCGGATCACCCTACAGGACGAGCCAGAGGTGGTGCTGTAGTGCTGGCAAAGCAGGATTTAGCACACTACCATCTACACACAGTGACCTCCAGCGACACACAGCTGGCTGCTATCATGGTGGAGACTCCCTTGGACGAAATCCTCGTTGATGCAGCATACCTACCACCAAACATCCCCTGGAACCGAGCGGAATTTGATTCTCTGTTTGGCCAGCTTGGCCCCAAATTCATCGTTGGAGGCGACTTCAACGCTAAGCACAGACTGTGGGGAAACTACAGAGCTGACAGCAGAGGCACTGCGCTCCATGAGGCGCTCACTCCCTGCTCAGCCCAGGTACTGGCCACCGGTAGACCTACCCACTTTCCGTACAACCGGCAAAGTACGCCTTCCTGTATCGACTTTTTTATATTCAAGGGCATCCCCAACAGCGTACTATCGGTTCGCGAAGAGTACGATCTATCTTCCGACCATCTGCCACTCCTCACAACGATCAACACGGCTGCACAAAGGATCCCAAAAAAGCGCAGGCTTGTCCTCCCTGGGTCGAACATCCAACGATTTAAGGCCGAACTAATTAGCTTGATCAACTTAAACACGCAGATTCTGTCAGTTGAGGACGTCGACGCTGCAGTACAAACCCTGTTGGACCAAGTACATGCCGCAGCCGCCAACGCTGCGCCCGCACATATCTACTCAGCCCCTACAAGCCAGCGGCCAAGGACGTTTTCCCCCATATTGGAAGGTCTTCTCGCCCTAAAAAAGCGACTGAGGAGGGAGTATGTCCGTACCCAGGACCCCACGATTGACAGGATCTATCGTCGTATTGCTAACAGGGTCAGGAAGGAGCTGATTATCTCGAAAAGAAATGCCACAGACACCATGCTCGAGGAAGCAACGGCAGACGAGAGCTCCAAATTCGCGCTGTGGAAACTTAGCAGTCGATACAAGCGGCAAGCTGCGCCAAAGTTCCCCGTTCGACTTCCCGATGACACCTGGGCCAGATCACCAATGGACAGAGCCGAAGCCTTTGCCTGCAAGCTGGAGGAGCGCTTCAAGCCGTTTGAGACCGCATCGCATGGAAGGATACAGCGAGTCGCGCAAATCCTGGAGGCGCCACTCCAAATGTCACTCCCTGTATCGCCAATCACCTTCCAAGAAGTAGAGCAGGAGATGAAGAGATTAAAAAGCAGCAAAGCCCCTGGGGAAGATCGGTTGGACAACCAGACAATCAAGCTACTGCCATACAAGGCGGTGCTTTTTCTCGTCGCCATTTTTAATGCAGCTCTTCGGCTAGGTTACTTTCCAGTGGCTTGGAAGAAGGCACATATAATCATGTTGCACAAGAGCGGAAAGCCCCCTAATCAACTGGGATCCTATCGCCCCATCAGCCTCCTGCCTGCCTTTGGTAAGATTCTGGAAAGGTGCATCCTCAGAAGGGTCCTGGATACCCCGGAAATAAAACGCTTGATCCCGAAGTTCCAGTTTGGGTTTCGACTCAAACACGGTACCCCTGAGCAACTACATCGGGTCACAAATTATATTTTGGACGGCTTTCACAGGAAAGAGTATGTGGTGGCAGCATACCTCGACATCCAAGAAGCCTTCGACCGGGTGTGGCACGCAGGACTCCTCTCCAAGATAAAGGACAAATTGAATCCGCAGCTATTTAGCACCATTGCGAGCTTCCTAACTGAGAGAACCTTTCAAGTGGTGCAGGATGGAGTAGCCTCTCAAACCAAACGCATAAAAGCGGGCGTTCCACAAGGCAGCGTCTTGGGTCCCACGCTATATAGCCTGCTTACACATGACATGCCCACAGCAAATGCAAGCAGACGGAATGATCGGCAGGACCTTCTGGTGGCCACGTTTGCTGACGACACGGCAATCCTTGCAAAAAACAAATGTGTGTACGTGGCAACTGACCTCTTGCAGGAATACCTCAAGCGATTTGAAAACTGGGCTTGTAGATGGAACATCGCAGTGAACCCTGGAAAATGCGCCACGGTTACCCACACTCTACGCAAGGACTCATGCCCCGGACTTTTTCTTCATGGTGAGCTTCTAGAGCAATATCGTCAACACAACTACCTAGGTGTCACTCTCGACAGACGACTTACATTTAGTAAGCACGTCTCTGCAGTAACGAGCAACATCAAATCTAAGATAAGGCGAATGAGCTGGCTCCTCAACTCCAAAAACAAACTCTCGCTCCGAAACAAGGTCCTAATCTACAAGGTAATCCTTGCCCCAGTGTGGCGTTACGGGCTTCAAGTTTACGGTATAGCTGCAAAAACACACCTGAACAAAATTCGCATCATTCAGACCAAAACCCTGCGCAAAATAACTGGAGCCGAATGGTATATTCGCACACGCGACATCGCCAAGGACCTCAAGGTTCCAATGGTGGGCGACGTAGTCAACAGGCAAGCAGCGAGCTACTCAACAAAGCTCCACAACCATCCAAACATCCTGGCGAGGAGCCTGCTAAGGAGGCGAAGAAAAAGGCGACTGAAGAGGACCTACCCAACCGACCTAATCGATCGTTATGTATAGGTGACAAGCTTCGTTAATTACATCAAAATATGTTTCTGTAATCTGTTAACCTAATTGTAAAACTAATTGTAAAACCACAATCATCGCTAAGCTAAGTAATTATGTCACTCTGATAAAAGTTGCTAACATAGAGTAACAGGATACCAGATTTCTTAATAAACAAAATATAAAAAGGAAAAAAAAAAAAAAAGGGTACCTGTGACCATTTTAGTGTGCCCAGACATAAAAAGACTGCTGAGAGTGGCAGCCGAACGCCGGCCTCAAAAGCCGAACGTTTAGTATGAAGCCGCATCTCGCTCAGCGCACAACGTCACTGCGGCTGATGAGTTTTCTTAATATATGTATGTATGCCATTCTTAAATCTTTACAGCCCAAAAACATATGTGTGTGTGCATGTGCCTTGCTCTCACTCATTGCTTCGCGCACTTGCGTCCATCTCTTTCTTCCTGCATAGCTTCCCACAAAACGCCGAGATCTACAAACATTCATACGTTTGTGTGGATGTGCGCACAAGTAGATCGCGGCGTTTGTCGGGAGCCAGAGGTTATTTCTTCAATATCTCTGCCTCACGACAAACCCTTGATCAGCTCATTCGCACATATTTGTGTGTGTGTATTTGTGCGTGCGAAGAGCTCGAAATTCACAAATGCCAAAAAGTTTAAATTTTTTCAAATTTGCATCGTGCAGCCACGCAGGCAGGCTACCAACATGCACACAAACGCATAAATGCTCCATCCATATAGAATGTATGTAAGTGTGCGTGGTTGGCCGACCCAAAAAGTTATCATGCACAAATGCCAGCGATCAGGTACCCTAACCCTTACAACAAGCATGGAATATAGCACTTTTGCACATGAACAGGCCAAACCCATAGCAATTGTTAACGGTTGGTGGTCAGTAAAAATGTTTAATTTTCTGACACTGTACAGGTAATTGCGTAAATTCTGCAACGCCCATACAATAGTAAGGAGTTCTATCTTGTTTGTTGCCATTGTATCCTCATTACCGTGTAACGTACGCGAGATCATGGTAATTGGACGCTTACTTTGCGACAGCACGGCCCCTAAGCCATGCCCCGAAGCATCCATAGTCAAGCCAAAGAGTTTGCTAAAATCAGGGTATGCAAGCAGGACGTCCTCTGACTGTAACATGTTTTACAATTTATCAATAGCTTTTATTTGCAAATGGTTTTATGTAATTCTTAGAAGCTCCCGTATCTATCAATAATCGAATTGTTTGACCTGATACTGTACGCGTGATGTATCGGACGAATCGGACAAATCTTCGTCGACCGCTGCAGCCTCAGACTGTGCCTTGGTCTCATAATTCTGATCATTATGCTGCTCTTGAGTTGTGTAGTTAATTTTTTGATGGCTTCGCATGGTCTTGTGATCTTGTGGGTTCCTCTATGACTTGTTTGTTGTTAAGAGCGCGACGAAGAGTCAACTTCCATCGGCTCTGGGCCCTGGCTATGTTGTCTTTTGGTGCTAATTCTTTTCGAGCCTTTTGATTCATTATTGTGCTGAGCCTGGTTTATACTACCCTGACTTTTAGTGCAATGGCGGATTTTACCCTGATAACTCTGGTTGCTGTCTTTTTGTTGATTGTGCGAATTTCTCTGATGGCATCCTGAGAAACTATTTTGCGAACCGCTTGAGTTACCTTGTCGCCACCCCTGGCGTTGGCCATCGGGTTTTTGCGACTTGTCCTCAATATGTCTGGCATAATTAGCTAAGAACATATACTTGTCATTACTTACTTCTGCCTATTGGGCCAACGCCAGGGCGGTTGGCAGATCTCGCGGTTGAGCGGGAAACTCTGCCGTTTGAGGGACTTTTTAAGCCTAGATACGAAAGTATGCAGCGCGTCGTCTTTGAACTTTGCGTTGCGGACTGTTGCGGCTGCTACATTGTGGGTCATTATTGTTTTATTTTTTAGTAGCGTAACTTTTCTTTCAATTTCCTCGTATTATTTGTGCAAAGGCAAGTCGCCTTGCCTCATTGTATCCAACTGTTGTTGGATATCACGAATCGGATTTTTGTCTGCGTAAGTAAAATCTAAACGGGCAATAATTGCGTTCAAATTTAACACAGTGTTAAATGAAGCTAGTGTTGCGTCTGCAGGGCGTCCAATTTTGTTGCGAATTATTGCAACCTCTTAGTAATGTCGGGAGCTACCGTCATAACGCTTAAACATTTCATATGCTGCCATTGCAGCCTGTCGCCAGGAGACATAATTTTCTAGGTGGCAACCAAGAAACCATCAAATTATGGTAGACTCTATAATGCCAAAGGATTCATTACAAATAGCCTCCCCTATAATTTCGGATGATTCGTACACTACTATGTCTGGTGCATTTTGTATTCTCTCGCTATGCATTTTTTCTTTTAATGCTCTTAATTTTTCTTCAAAATTTTGCTCTTGGTGCAATAGTGCATCATTTACGGCAGACTCTATAAATTGAATAAGCTGTTCGTTATTCATATTGTTCACTGCTTGTTGTTTTTGGTTTTTCGATAAAATTTTTCGCAGCGTTAGCTGGCGACTGGAAATATATGGTTTTTTATTAATATTTTATTATAAACAAGTGTATTGTTGATTTAAGCATAACAAAGTAATGCGTCGTTTTGTCGTTTTGTTCTTAGCCTTCATGCCACACAGGTCCAGCGTTGAACTTTTCGTCTTAACGAGCAAACATCTTCTACTTGACGTCCAGCACGTTGCCCTCGTGGCTTTGTACTGTCCTCGTTGATCGTCGTTTTTTGGGTAACTCGCCGTCTGCGAATTCGCCGTCTTCTTTGCTCGTTGTTACGCGCCGTGTATTCGTCGATCATCTTTTTGCGTGTTCGTTGTCTAGGGATTCTACAGCATTTACCCAACCCATATATATATATTTTTTTATACCTTGAACCCATTAAAAATGAATATAAGGGTATATTGTATTTGTGCAAAATCCAAATGTATGTAACAGGCAGAAGGAAGCATCACCGACCCCATAAAGTATATATATTCTTGATCAGCATCAATAGCCGTCTGTCTGTCCGTCCGTCCGTCCGTCCGTCCGTCCGTCCGTCCGTCCGTCCGTATGTATGAGCCAAAGGATCTCAGAACCTATAAGAGCTAGAGACTTGAAAGTTTAGATGTAGATGCTCCTAGTTCCCGCGCAGATCGAGTTTGTTTCCGATAATCGATAACTTACTCCTTTTCCAAGCAATCGATAAAAATCGATATCGACATCCTGTTTTTTTTAGCAAATTGGGTAAATAATAAGAGCTAGAGCCACCAAACATGATATGTTGCTTCTAGAATATTATAGATATTTCAAGTGTCTTTCATTTCATACCTATCGCCACCTCCCCGCTACCAGCCCAGAGCTATAAATCAAGTTAATAACCCAACTTTTATTGCCAACCAATTTAAACCACAATTTAAATGCAATTGATTTTTTCAGAATACACAAATATTCTATGGTACAATAAGATATACTGTAGAAAATTTCATAAAGATCGGTAAAGAAAAACCAATGTTATATGCAACTGCGCAATTGAATGGGGCAGCAGCTTTAAGAATTTCTGTATGCATGTACACATACACATTCATGCGCGTCTGTTTCGCATTCTAATAGCATGGTAATTGCATCTTTTTTTTGTAATGTTATTTTAGTTCCTTTTTTATCATAAGTACTTAATTGTTGGTGTATCTGCTGAGTAGAGGCATATCCATTGGTGCGGTCTGTCGCGAGTTCGAGCCCTACCGGGGAAAGTATTATTATTATTTTTTTTTGCTGGTATGGCTGTTGAGTAGAGTCGACAGTAAGTAATGCGGTCAGTTGCAAATTCGAGCCCTGCCAAGGGAACTTTTATTAAAGTATTTGGTGTTGGAATAAGAGGGTTCAGGGTATCCCCTAGTCGGGAGCTCCCGACTGGAACCTCTTACTTTTTTTAATATAATGTTTTGATTTTTGTTTTTTTTTCGGCGTTTTTTACATTATTCGTCGTTGGACTGGAGTTTTATAAGGTGCGCTACTCGACTTTGTTGGGCGTAAGTTAACAAAGTTGGAGTTATGTCTTTTTATTTATTAGGCAACTATGGCTGTTGACCGTTCCATATAAACTGAACTTATGATAACTTAAAGCTATCCCACATAGTCCATGGTGCTCGTGACCGTACTTAGCCTGGGCACTGTTGCATCGTTCGCTACTTTGTAGCGCACTTATTCGCTCTTGCGACACTTTGTGAATTATTTGTGTTAACTTACATACGGGCAGACGGTTCAGTTAGTTCGACTCGACTATTGATGCAGACCTTGTAGTCAGAAGACTCCCTGAATCTCACCCAGGGCTGCCAACATAAACAATCTTGCTTCCTTTTACACATACATATCGGCATATAACAATTTAGGGCATAAATGCGGCAAACAAATGTGTGTTAATTCCGAAGCCATATGTTAAGCCTTTAAAAATCAGCTTTTATTCTATTTTGTGGTAAGCGGGCGTATCCCAAAAGTCAAATATTCTAGATCTGTGTATACTATACCACATTTATATGTGCTTTTTCTTTTAGGATCCGAGATATTCCACGAAAAACCGGATTTCGACATCGACTTCTATAGATTTCTTGGAAACGAGGTAAGTTACACTTGTTTACAGCTAAATTGTGTCTATTACAAAACCTTTTTTTTAATACCCTGAACCCTTTAAAAATGGGTATAAGGGTATAGTATTTGTGCAAAATCCAAATGTATGTAACAGGCAAAAGGAAGCTTCTCCGACCCCATAAATTATATATATTCTTGATCAGCATCCATAGCCGAGTCGATCTAGCCATGTCCGTCTGTCTGTCCGTCCATCCGTCCGTATGTATGAACGCAAGGATCTCAGAACCTATAAGAGACTTGCAATTTTAGATGTGGGTGCTCCTAGGGCCTGCGCAGATCGAGTTTGTTTCCGATAATCGATAACTTACTCCGTTTCCAAGCAATCGATAAAAATCGATATCGATATCCTGTTTTTTGGGCAATTTTGGTAAATAATAAGAACTAGAGTCACCAAACTTGACATATAGCTTCTAAAAAAGAATATATATATATATTAATAATATAATAATATAAATTGCATTAATATTGTGGCTTAAATTGGGGGGCAAGTTGGATTATTAACTTGATTTATAGCTCTGTGATGGTAGCGGGGACATAACACACTTACACAAAATGTAAGCCTTCTCGATAAAAAGTTTGGGTCAAAGATTGTTTGGGAAAAGCTTTAAGTCGCACCCGATCGGCCCTAAACTTACTTTTAAAGCCCTTTATTTCATTCGAGCTTTAGCGATTTTAAAAATTCCATCCGCAATTGTAAATTGACGGAAAACAGTTGTATGCAATATTTTTCTTCCCTACTTGAATGAGAAATGCGAATGGAAATGCGACAGCTGCTGACTCCAACAATGGGTTTTCAGATGAAGAACACATATGTATAAAACAAGTAAGAGGTTCTAGTCGGGAGCTCCCGACTAGGGGATACCCTGAACCCTCTTCTTCCAACATTAAATATATATATATATATATATATATAAATATATATATGTATATATATGTATATATATATATATATATATATGTATATATATATATATATATATATATATATATATATATATTTAATGTTGGAAGAAGAGGGTTCAGGGTATCCCCTAGTCGGGAGCTCCCGACTAGAACCTCTTACTTGTTTTATACATATGTGTTCTTCATCTGAAAACCCATTGTTGGAGTCAGCAGCTGTCGCATTTCCATTCGCATTTCTCATTCAAGTAGGGAAGAAAAATATTGCATACAACTGTTTTCCGTCAATTTACAATTGCGGATGGAATTTTTAAAATCGCTAAAGCTCGAATGAAATAAAGGGCTTTAAAAGTAAGTTTAGGGCCGATCGGGTGCGACTTAAAGCTTTTCCCAAACAATCTTTGACCCAAACTTTTTATCGAGAAGGCTTACATTTTGTGTAAGTGTGTTATGTCCCCGCTACCATCACAGAGCTATAAATCAAGTTAATAATCCAACTTGCCCCCCAATTTAAGCCACAATATTAATGCAATTTACTGTTTGAGAATACACAAATATTTTTTGGTACAATAAGATATACTGTAGAAAATTTAAGAAAAAACTAAAGTTATGTTTTACCGCGCTATTGGATGGGACGCAAACTCCAAGAATTTCTGTATACATGTACACACACACATTCATGCGAGTCTGCTTCAAATTCTATCAAACAATTGCAATTGAAATCGAGAAAAATTTAATTGGTGCGTATTTTTGCGTGTTGGACACATACACACATATAACGATCCCTAAACATGAGAGAGCACTGAGAGTAAGTGCGAGCGAGATAAAAATAAATAGCGTTGTCATTCTATCGCACAAATCATATGGAAGAGAGTAAGCCAAGCAGTTGCCTCTAATGAAAGCGAATAAACATCAGACGGACATGGCCAGAACGACTCGGCTATTGATGCTGATTAAGAATATATATACTTTATGGGGTCGGAGATGATTCCTTCTGCCTGTTACATACATTTGCATTTTGCACAAATACAATACACCCTTTTTACCCATTTTGAATGGGTTCAGGGTATAAAAGCTCTGAAAACATTTACATATATTACATAAATTGACTATTTTTGACTATTAATGTTATACAATGGAACTTAAAAGGCTACAAAAATAATTCTGATGAACTAACAATCTTCAAACGCATATCTTACAACACTAAAAGCATAATTTCCCGCAAGCAATACATTGGTTACTTCACCAACTTACCACATAATCTCAATGCTAAGCAAGGGATTGGCATTCTCGTCAAAAAACACCTGTCTTTCTCCTTACTTCGGATCATAACTATTTCAAATTTCTCTAATGTTGAACTTCAATCAAAAACTAGCCAATCTCAGCAACTACATTCCACCAGTTCAATCATTTTCTACCAACGATTGTTTTGCAATAATAAATGCCTTTAATACCACTTTAAGTCATAATGAGAAAAAAACGAATTAAAATACTTAGCAGCACAGAAAACAATACTATCGCAATTGCAATGCTGTTGACAGAATTTGAAGCAGACGATCATGAATGTGTATGTATACAGAAATTCTTAGAATTTGCGATTGCTGCCGCAAACACGTGGGCAGCCAAAACACATTTCTTTTGTGTTTCCTAACCGATGAAATTTTTAGCAGTACATCTTATTATACTATTATATATCATAATAATAATTGCATTTAAATTGAGGATTTTAATAATAAGCAGCATAAATTGGTGTTGTCACTTGATTTATAGCTATGAGGTAGTATCAGGGAGGTGCTGATAGCTATAAAATGAAAGATACTTTATATATATATACTATTCTAGAGCTACATATCAAGTTTGGTGACTCTAGCGCTTATTGTTCACCAAAATTGCTAATAAGAAACAGGATTTCGATATCGATTTTTATTGATTGCTTGGAAATTTATTCGGAGTAATAATTCGGAAACAAACTCGATCTGCGCATGCACTAGGAGCACCTACGGCAAAAATTTAAAGTCTGTAGCTCTTATAGGTTCTAAGATCCTGGCGTTTCTACATACGGATGGACGGAAAGACGGGCATGGCTAGATCGTCTCGGCTATTGATGCTGATCAAGAATATATATACTTTATGGGGTCGGAGATGCGTCCTTCTGCCTGTTCCCTACATTTGCACAAATATTTTAAACCCTTTTTACCCATTTTCAATGAGTTCAGGGTGTAAGTATCAAAATTATAGTGTACGCAGATGATGACATAATCTTCAGTAAAATTAAAGATATTGTTAAGCTTAATAATATACTTAATGAAATATATAGTTGCGGGCTAAGCTCTGGTGAAACTCTTTCACCTTATAAATGTAAAATCCTGGAGATCTGCAAAAAAAAAAAAACCCTTTTAGCTTTAATAATTTTGCCATCTTATGCATACAGGTTCCTAAGATACCCGGAGTGTATTTTGATAAGAGACTGACTTTTAAGAACCAATATTTATATTTAAGAGAGAGCCTCGAAAAAAACGGAATATTATTAAATACCTTACTTCGAATCACTCACTAGTTACCATTAATATAATAATAATAATACTCTCCAAAACAGAATATGCATTGCCAATATTTGATTGGTGTGTCACACATTCAGATACCACCACCTCCAAAGCACATGTCACCACCATGGCTTCTGTGTACATCTTCTATCAACAGCGCGCTACGCTAATTTCTAAAAAAACAGCACCATTGAGATTCTTTCCGCAAAGACACAAAAACAGAGGATATCACCGCGTTTGCGCGTGTCGATCAAAATGGTAAAACTATAACAGCTGGATGTCTCTCAGAGTATTGTTCGATATTCGCGGCGAAAGCAGTAGCCATTCTAAAAGTTATAAACTACGCTAATGGAAAATCTTGAAAATTTATTATCAGCACCGACCGTCTCTACTGTCGATGCCAAATGCAAGATTTTTAACTCCAACCCAACAATTGTTCAGATTCGAGACTCACTTATAAAAACCCCTGCAAAACACTACATATTCTTACCCATTTTCAATGGGTTCAGGGTATAGTGCTAGTGACGAAAAATAGCTACCAGGTTGTAGAAACAATTTTGCTGTAAGCCAGAAACAGGCAACAATAGACATAAATTAGAGATAATTCAGTTAATACAGGCCGCCGTGAATGGGGCACTAACGGAAACTCTCGGCATTGCCAAGCAGTCGCAATCCTTCGCAACAAGATTGGTAAACCTGCAGCCACAACACTAGCATCTTTCATCACAGCGTTAAATTTCAATGAAATTATTTCCTGCTAAGACTACTTACGTGGACAAACAGTCAATTTGAGTCATTCAACCACAGTTGAATACAATGAGGCACTGCGACTGTCCTTCATTAAAATATTACGAGAAATTAGTGAAAAATCTTGCGGTCTTAATAAATAAAACCATAATGACCCATGATACAGCCGCCACGGCGGTCCTCGAAGGAGAGTTCAGAGACGTCACATTACATACTTTTCTGTCTGGCCTTAAAAGGTCTCTTAAGCAAGCAGTGTTAATCGCCCAACCGCGGAACCTGCCAACTGCATTGGCTTTGGCGCAAAAGGCAGAATCAAGCAATGTTCGTTTACAAATCATGTAAATGTATGTTTTAAAATTATGCCAGGCATATGAAAGACAAATCGCAATAGCCTAAGAGCCAGCGTTCCCACGGATGGCGACAAAATAACTCTCAATATGGTTCGTCGGGAAACGCTAAGCGGAATCCACAGAACGCGCCATCAAAAAAAAAAAAAAACAAGTAAGAGGTTATAGCCGGGAACTAGGGAAAACCCTGAACCCTTTTATACCAACACCAAAATAAGTAAAAATAAATTGAAAAAAAAAGTTCCCTTGGCAAGGTTCCAGCTCGCAACTGACCACACCACTTGCCACCGCCTCTACTCAACAGCCACACCAGGGGAGATGGCTGTAGGTATAAAATGAAAGATACTTGATATATATATACTATTCTAGAGTAAACATTTCACTTTTGGTGACTCTAGCTCTTATTATTTGCCCAATTTGCTCACAAAACAGGATATCGATATCGATTTTTATCGATTGCAGAGTAAGTTACCGATTATCGGAAACATACTCGATCTGCGCATGGACTACGAGGCTAAATTTTCAAGTCTCTAGCTTTTATAGGTTCTAAGATCCTTGCGTTGACATATACGGACGGACGGACGGACAGACGGACAGACAGACGGACATGGCTAGATTGACTCGGCTATTGATACTGATCAAGAAGATGCTTCCTTCAGCCTGTTACATACATTTGCACAAATACATTATACCCTTTTACGCATTTTCAATGGGTTCAGGGTATAAACAAGTAACCCTCTTCTTCCAACATCAAATGCATATATATGCATTCTATTTTAGAAGCTATATGTCAAGTTTGGTGACTCTAGCTCTTATTATTTACCAAAATTGCCCAAAAAACAGGATCTCGATATAGATTTTTATCGATTACTTGGAAACATGGGAAGTTATCGATTATCGGAAACAAACAAACAATTACTTAAACAATTTAATAAAATTTAAAAACATACACTGTTTTAAAGGTCTGTGCTCTTCGATGTGCAGAAACTATTTGACAATTCAATAGATGTCTGTGTATGTGAGCGCAGTCTTCGGCGTCATTTTTGTAGTTTAGTCGTGTGTTGTTTCGTGTTATTATTATGTGTAACATCTCGAATGTATGTCCTTTGTTTTAGTGTTGTTCTTGTTGTACAATTGTCGTCGCATCGAAATTTGGTGTGTGGTTGCTTTTCATACAGTGGGTCATAAGTGCTGTTTGTTGTATATTATTTTGATGTCTTAATTTGAAGTCAGAATTGTGTTGGGTTATTCTTGTTATACCCTGAACCCATTAAAAATGGGTATAAGGGTATTTTGTATATGTGCAAAATCCAAATGTATGTAACAGGCAGAAGGAAGCATCTCCGACCCCATAAAGTATATATATTCTTGATCAGCATCAATAGCCGAGTCGATCTAGCCATGTCCGTCTGTCTGTCCGTCCGTCTGTCCTTCTGTCCGTATGTATGATCGCAAGGATCTCAGAACCTATAAAAGCTAGAGACTTGAAATTTTAGATATAGGTTCTCCTAGTGCCTGCGCAGATCGAGTTTGTTTCCGATTATTGATAACTTACTCCGTTTCCAAGCAATCGATAAAAATCGATATCGGTATCCTGTTTTTTGAGCAACTTTGCATATTGCTTCGAAAATAGAATGTATATATGCCTTTGATGTTGGAAGAAGAGGTTTCAGGGTATCCCGTAGTCGGGAGCTTCCGACTAGAACCTCTTACTTGTTATAATCATACTTTTCGGGTTAGAGTTGTAGTTAAGTGTTCGTCCAGAGACTATGGGTTTCATATACCACTTAATCTACTCTGTTTACCAAAGTGTCTAAGTATGGTAGCTACCCGACTTGTTCTAGTTACACAGTGCATTTAATATGTTTGTATATATCGGAGGTCGCAAATAACAGTCAACACTTATTTTCAATGCGATCTGCAGACAAAAAAAGCCAAACAAACGAAGCAGATTCAGTTTCGCTCTCCATAGAACACTTTTATTCGTTCCGCTTGTGTACTCTGTTCGTGCTTTTGTTTGAGCAATACACACTGTTCTGTCTAGAAATTAAGTGTTGTCGTGAGACGATATCAATGAAAGCTAGCTAGAGCGAGAGAGAGAGAAAGAGGGCACGATGTATAAGTGTACATTTATATATTTAAAGCTATAAGCAAACACCCATTCAATAATTAATAGAAACAAAAAAAACAAGTAAGAGGTTCTAGTCGGGAGCTCCCTACTAGGGGATACCCTGAACCCTCTTATTCCAAATAAATTAATAAAAAAAAGTTCCCTTGGCAGGAGTCGAACTCGCAACTGACCGCATTACTTGGTGTCGACTCTACTCAACAGCCACACCAGCAAAAAAAAATAATAATAATAATACTTTCCCCGGTAGGGCTCGAACTCGCGACAGACCGCACCACTTGATATGCCGCTACTCAGCAAGTACACCAACAATTAAGTACTTATGATAAAAAAAGGAACTAAAATAACATTACACAAAAAAGATGCAATTACCATGCTATTAGAATGCGAAACAGACGCGCATGAATGTGTATGTGTACATGCATACAGAAATTCTTAAAGCTGCTGCCCCATTCAATTGCGCAGTTGCATATAACATTGGTTTTTCTTTACCGATCTTTATGAAATTTTCTACAGTATATCTTATTGTACCAGAGAATATTTGTGTATTCTGAAAAAGTCAATTGCATTTTAGTTGTGGTTTAAATTGGTTGGCAATAAAAGTTGGGTTTATTTTCTTGATTTATAGCTCTGGGCTGGTAGCGGGGAGGTGGCGATAGGTATGAAATGAAAGATACTTGAAATATCTATCATATTCTAGAAGCAACATATCATGTTTGGTGGGTCTAGCTCTTATTATGTGTTATGCAGACATGTGTTATGCAGACACACAGTATCATGGGGGAAGCCTCGCAAGACGTCAGGCCCAGTACAGTGCAACAGATGCCAAGAATACGGGCACACCAAGTCCTACTGCTCGAGACACTATGTGTGCAAGGAGTGTGGGGACAACCATCCCACAAACGAGTGCACGCTTGGCAAGGATGATGATCGGTGTTGCTATCACTGTGGCGAATCACACGCAGCCAACTTCAAGGGCTGCAAGAAGTACCTGCAGTACGCATTAAGCAAAAACAGCCAGCACAAGGCAAATGGCAGAGATGCAAGCCGCTCTAGAGACCGTCGCCCCCCAACAGCCCCTCCAGCCCGCAGCTTCGCTCCCGGCCAACAATCGTTTGCCAGCGTCTTACGCGATAGCCAGCCCGCCAAGCATATAGCTCTTAGGCAGCATTCCCAGTCGATCCCATCCAGCTGCTGACAACAGCCCCAACTCAGCCCTCGAGCTTAGGTTGGAGGAAATGTTCGCCAGGTTCGACAAAGTGATATCTCTTGTAGAGACCCTACTTCAAGCGCTAAATACTATGCTAAGCGCAAAAAATAACAGGCTCTAAAATGAACTCACTAAAGATAGCACTGTGGAACGTCAACGGAGTCTTTTCGAAAGCGAACGAGATCGCAGCCTTCATCGTGCTCCACCATATCGACGTGTTTCTGCTCACGGAGACTCATTTCTGCTCTCGTATCACCCTCAGAGTGCAAGGCTACACTCTCCACACCGCCAACCATCCAGATAACAGCCAACATGGAGGAGCAGCAATACTGATCAGGTCGTCCTTGTCGATTCTGTTTACTGCCCACCGGCGTTGACAGTGACTGAGGCACACTTCCAAACCCTTTTCGACCAGCTCGGCCAAAAATTCCTGGCAGGAGGAGATTGGAACGCGAAACATCGCTGGTGGGGAAACCACCGGGAAACCACCCCCGAGGGCACGCTCTTCTCTGCCCATATAGAGCTATAGAGCAACACCAAGTGCACTCGATTTCGGGCTCTACAAGGGATTCAGGAACAGCTGAGTATAAGAAGCCTTCTGGACCTGACCTCAGATCACCTTCCACTCCTCTTTGAGCTAGAGGAGACACCTAAGTGTAAACGGAGGAAACGCACTAGGAGCACCTACATCTAATTGGATTTTGCACAAATACAATATACCATAATACCCATTTTTAATGGGTACAGGGTATAAAAATGCCGTTCAGAAAGCGGACGGTCTGCACACAGAACACTTTTATGAAACAATTTTAGACAAAAGCAGGATAGTAATAACACAATTAGAAAATTTAATAATTGCAATAACTTTGTCGAAAATATACCTGATCAGTCCAACAATTTTGGAAGACATTGACGTTAGAGAAATTAAAATGAACATCTCACCAATGTAAGCATATCAGACATCCTAGAAACAGTCAGCGCTTAACCATTTCAAAATGAAAATGTATGGTATTTCCTCATTAAATTTTGCAAGCCCATACTTTGTTCGTTAAACAGTTAACGTTTACCCAGTCCAGCATATTTGGAGGATTCTAGATTTGTGGAACGGTATCACAGTCGCTGAGTGTGGTGTTAAGGCCTTCGCTGTCCACGAATGCAACTCATCGGTTGGCACTTACTTCTGCAGGAGATCGCAGACACCAACTTTCGCTCCACAACTAATACCTGGAACTCGTGCGCAATGCAACACTCAATGGGATTATTCTGACAATGTTACTGTGGTCGTCGAAGGAATGATTATTATCAATGATGCAACCATTAACGTTATTGATAGTAACGGGATCGGACAGCAAATTTCCAGGATCTATCCTAACTTTCGACGACAAGGTCCCTCTGAACATTCTGTTGTACGCTAACAACTATGGTGCACTAAGAAAAAAACCGTCTGTATCCGCTATGTCCCAAGTTAATGTTAAGGAACATCGAGGACAACTCAGTCTCTCTTTCATCCATGAAATGAGCATGAAGAACCTGCAACACATTAGTAACTTACAGGATAAGTTAAAAACTAGTCTAATCTAAGTCTATATCATATAGCTGCCATAGGAACGATCGGTCGAAAATTAAGTTTTTGTATGAAAAAACATTTTGTTTTTAAAGATATCTCGACCTTGGGTCTGCAAGGGTATTAGATCGTCGGCGTGCCGAAGATAGCCTTCTTTCTCGTTTTTGTTCGGATTGGTGATTGTTAAGATACGAAGAAACCACTATGTCGTGTTAGCGACTAACTTACTATCCTTCAGCCAGCGTATATATTCCTTCTTCTTGTAGTCGCACATCTAGTTCATCTTGAACTCTTGCAGTGGTGGGTCTTTTGACATCTTTGCCTCTAAACATCGAGCGTTCGTCTTCTTTGGGTCTCAGCGGATGTGAGGAGAAGCTCAAACCTAGTGACTTCAGTGAGCCTTTTGAGAACCACATCCATCGCACGCATCGCACTGCGTTGGCAAATATGTAGCGTGGACTTGTGCTGTCGCCCAGAAAAGATCGACCATATGCAGCCAATCGTATTGTGCAACGCACTGCTATCGACGACATAGCGGCGACAGCACAGGTCCACGCTATATATTTTTCACTTTCTCGTATCTCCAGCGGTGCAGCTATTTTGATGTTGTCCAAAACAATGACAGGATGAGCCTTTATGCTATACGGCAGGAAAGAAAGCGTAGATAAGAGCTTTCGAGATGTAAGTAACTGTGGTCCGTCACTTTGCTCTGGTATTTCCAAGATCGCTACAGCTCGTACATTTTTTAACGCATACTATAGCGAGTTATGTTGTCGAGCTGAAATACCCACAGACATAGACTCTGGCTCATTCGTGGTCATGTCGCCTGTCCATTTAAGACACATCTGGGTTGCAGGTCCATCAAGTTCCAGCTTGTCTGCAAGCGCTATCAGCGTCCACTCAGTTCTTTCATTCACTAATGCATACGTTTGTACGCTTCTTGATGTGCGTTAAAGTGTGATTGGATCATATCAAAACAGTGTCTTACTGGCGGACCTGCAATGAAACATAACGGCAGAGTCGACCGGCTTAGCTCGGTTGTTGCCATTATAGCTGGGCTTCATTTCTTCTTTGATTTATTCTGTTGATTGTGATGTCGCATTAAGCATCAAAAACTGAGCGGCTTTTCCTCAATAAATTTCCACCGCTGTTTAGTACCCATGGATCTTAGGTCAACGCAATCTGCTAGGTGGCGGCTACCGGCCAACTTCTCATAAGGAACCCGTATACTGGGGCAGGAGGCGTAGCGGTGGGGCGGAACCCGGAAAAGGTGGCGACGGGGGTGGGAGATAGATACATAGAGACAGGGAGAAAAAGAAACGAGAGACAGGAGACA
>NW_020824940.1:142500-175000 GCF_003285875.2 Drosophila novamexicana | reverse complement strand
TTTCCAAATGCTACCATTCACCGTATATTTTTCATGTACTTATTTTATAATAATTCATATTATTTTCATATAATATAAGTTGATAAAGATTATATATAATATATATAAATTTTAATATCAATAATCGCTTACAATATATAAAAATTTCATAATCACAATTAATTCAATGTGCAATTAACTCTTGTGTATTTTTATATAGTTTAGAAATGTCATTGTTATTTTATTATTATTATATATAGTTTAATGTTGTTTTAGTTACAATTTAATTATGTATGTTAATATAGAATAGTCTTCAATTTTTGTATAAGTAATATTTAGAAATATTTCTTAATCCAGCAATTTCTTTATCATCTTTATAAAATTAAATTTTGTTTTAGAAGAGGCTGATTTCTATCCGCCAATTTCATATTTTCATTATATATATTTTAACATTGCATTAATTATTGTATATATACTTTGTTCTATGTTATATGCTTTCCTCAAAAATATTTGAAGTTTTAATACTGGTACCAATTTTATATATTTTCGTTTATCCAAAAATTTAAAAATATTGTATATGACTGAATGACATTTTATAGATCTCTATACTCCCCCTTATAATTGAAGCTTAAATTTAGTTATTGTGTATATATATATTTCATATACTCCATTCGTCAATTCCATATTTTCATATATATTATATCAATATTGGCTCAAGTATTATATATATATATATATATATATATATATATATATTGTTCTATCTTATATGCTTTCCTCAATAATAATTGAAGTTTTAATTCATGTTTTGTTGTGTATATATATTTTTCATATATTCCATACGTCAATTCCATATATTCATATATATATCAATATTGCCTTAAGTATTATATATATATGTATATTTTTCTGTCTTATATGCTTTACTCAATAATAATTGAAGTCTTAATTCATGTATTGTTGTGTATATATATTTTTCATATATTCCATCCGTCAATTCCATATATTCATATATATATCAATATTGCCTTAAGTATTGTGTATATATATATTGTTCTATCTTATATGCTTTCCTCAATAATAATTGAAGTTTTAATTCATGTTTTGTTGTGTATATATATTTTTCATATATTCCATCCGTCAATTCCATATTTTCATATATATATATATATCAATATTGCCTTAAGTATTATATATATATATATATATATTGTTCTATGTTATATGCTTTCCTCAATAATAATTAAAGTTTTTATATTTAGGTATTGTGTATATATATGTTTCATATATTCCATCCGTCAATTCCATATTTTCATATATATATATATCAATATTGCCTTAAGTATTGTATATATAGTATATATATTATTCAATGTTAAATATTAAATATTTGAGAGCAACATAGATGAACTTTCGTACAGTAGGCATACATACATAAAAAAATATATAACAACTATAAATTGATAATATATTTTAAGCGAATGTATAACCCATTTATACGAATTATGTTCGTCTAGTGTTGCTTTTTATCGAATCATCAAGCAAAGGATAAGCTTCAGTGGATCGCAGTATGGCAGCTGCTCAACCACTTACAACACCTTGCCTGTTACAAAAGTCGTTTACAATTGATTCTAGGCTTTGTCATTGTATTAAATAATGTTTTAAAATATAACTAGCGCGGCATCAGGTGATCGAAGATCCTCCCAATTTACTATGTTATAAATAACATTGGCATCACATCCATTGTCGTTAATAAAATAAATTAAAAACTTTTAATGGTTTAGAAGCCATACAATGCAAATTGCCCCTTATTTATCATTGCAGTCCAGCACGGATACGACCTTAGAGGCGTTCAGGCATAATCCAACGGACGTAGCGTCATACCACTGTTCGCTCGAACAAGTATTGTGCCATTGGTCCGTACCTGCGGTTCCTCTCGTACTACGCAGGAATGCTGTCGCAACAACGTTTTGTCATTAGTAGGGTAAAACTAACCTGTCTCACGACGGTCTAAACCCAGCTCACGTTCCCTTGCATGGGTGAACAATCCAACGCTTGGTGAATTTTGCTTCACAATGATAGGAAGAGCCGACATCGAAGGATCAAAAAGCGACGTCGCTATGAACGCTTGGCCGCCACAAGCCAGTTATCCCTATGGTAACTTTTCTGACACCTCTTGTTAAAAACTCTTTAAACCAAAAGGATCGATAGGCCGAGCTTTTGCTGTCCCTGTGTGTACTGAACACCGAGATCAAGTCAGCATTTGCCCTTTTGCTCTATGTGTGGTTTCTGTCCGCACTGAGCTGGCCTTGGGACACCTCCGTTATTATTTGAGAGATGTACCGCCCCAGTCAAACTCCCTACCTGGCAATGTCCTTGAATTGGATCATACCTGAGTAATTGGAGTTATACCAAATTTTTAAATCAATAATACATAAATGCATTCTCTCATTAAAGAATTTGTTTGCGATTATATAACAAACTCGTGATACTTTGATCAAGAAGCTTGCATCAAAACCCAATACCATAAGACATAATAATTATATCCGTATAATGGCTAGGAAATGATACACGTTCCATTTAATCAAGTAAGTAAGGAAACAATAAGAGTAGTGGTATTTCATTGTCGATACCAAACCGAAGTCTAATATCTCCCACTTATTCTACACCTCTTATGTCTCCTTACACTGCCAGATTAGAGTCAAGCTCAAAAGGGTCTTCTTTCCCCGCTAATTATTCCAAGCCCGTTCCCTTGGCTGTGGTTTCGCTAGATAGTAGATAGGGACATGAAAGTCAGTGGGCTTAACGTGAGCACCTGCCACGATGGCTTAATCTCACGGTTCCTAGTATAGGATTAATTCAAGCGTCAATCACCGCCCCCTTGGAACAATTCCGCAGGTACCAATTAAAGACACGACTGTTTGGTTGTGACTTCTACCTTGGTTTGGCACGAGGACTATCTAAGCCTCTTCCGAAATCTGGATTACGGAACCCGGTTGTATAACGCAACTCCACGTCGAGCAAGCTCTACCCGCATTTGGGTGTTAAACCACAACCACCACGATACTCCCCGAAGGGCCGCACCAACTAACCAGGACGGAACAAGTTCCGTGGGCTCCTGGTTACCCGCGTGGTACCAGATTAAAGACCTCTGGTCAGGCCTCGTACCAGAAGGGCACTTCCAATTTAAACTCCAAAACAGTTAAGGGTTGGTGGCCCCAGACAACACAATGTTCAACAAAATGCCCATTCAGACACACCCCCACGTTCGTACCCCACCATTCGTACCCCCACATTCGTACATCTACCATCCATCTTCATTCATACAATTCCTTCCTGCAATTGCAAACGTCGCCTGGAAAATGCAGCTCTCGCAAACTCACTCATTCTTCTAACCCTATCACTAGTGGAGAGTGATTGACTTACGTCAAACCCGCCACTAACCTCACTTATACCCATCCCCCTCAGATCTCGAAGATCTGCATACCTTGTGCACTCACAGAGAACATGCTCCCATGTCTCAGCAGCCGAGCCACAACGGCATTCTGGACTGTCATAAAGGCTCCTCGAATGCAAGAATGCATTGAGGGAACCGTGACCAGTCAACAGGAATCCAAGACTCAGGCCGAACCCAAAGTCTGGTCGGCTGCCGGCAAATGTAACCTCCCGTATAAACCGATGAGTGACACGCCCATTCACGCTTGTGTCCCATCTGACTTGCCAGTCAGACAGAACACACTCTTTCACCAATCTCTTGCATTCACTAAGCCCTAAACTCTCCACATCCCTATCTGCTAGCCAATCATTCTGCAGCAATGGCAGCCGCCTCTTGATCCTGTATATCAAGGCTCGACGCCTGATCTCCAAGTCAAGAGGGGCTACTCCTAACAGTACCTGCATTGCCTCCGTAGAGACAGTGCGGCACACAGCAAACAACCTAACAGAAGCACTCTCTGGCAAGCCAGCACTTCTTTCTGCCAACCACAGTCGTGACCGCCTTGCACCATACAGACGATCCATATGCTGCACATGCAGCAAACAGACCCTCATAGATGGTGCGGACAGCACGTCTGCTTAGGCCCCAATCAGTCCTCAAAATACGACGCACTTGCCCCACCAAACCAAGTAGCCGGGCCTTGAGACCAGCGATATGAGGAGTGAAACACATCCTCTCGCCGAAGGTTATGCCGAGGTATTTCACGATCTCAAAACGCGACCGACCCTCAATCAAGACGAGCAGATCGTCCGCATACGCACAACACTTACACATCTGCTCGAGCTGCATTAGCATGGGTCCATCATGAGGTTCCAAATGAATGGGCCACAGATAGATCAAATAGAAGACTCACACACACCCCCCAGTCAGTTGATCTCACCAAAGTGCATTCAATACTGACATCATTCACAATGACAGCGGAGTTGTCAAACCCGCCACTAACCTCACTTATACCCATCCCCCTCAGATCTCGAAGATCTGCATACCTTGTGCACTCACAGAGAACATGCTCCCATGTCTCAGCAGCCGAGCCACAACGGCATTCTGGACTGTCATAAAGGCTCCTCGAATGCAAGAATGCATTGAGGGAACCGTGACCAGTCAACAGGAATCCAAGACTCAGGCCGAACCCAAAGTCTGGTCGGCTGCCGGCAAATGTAACCTCCCGTATAAACCGATGAGTGACACGCCCATTCACGCTTGTGTCCCATCTGACTTGCCAGTCAGACAGAACACACTCTTTCACCAATCTCTTGCATTCACTAAGCCCTAAACTCTCCACATCCCTATCTGCTAGCCAATCATTCTGCAGCAATGGCAGCCGCCTCTTGATCCTGTATATCAAGGCTCGACGCCTGATCTCCAAGTCAAGAGGGGCTACTCCTAACAGTACCTGCATTGCCTCCGTAGAGACAGTGCGGCACACAGGCAAACAACCTAACAGAAGCACTCTCTGGCAAGCCAGCACTTTCTTTCTGCCAACCACAGTCGTGACCGCCTTGCACCATACAGACGATCCATATGCTGCACATGCAGCAAACAGACCCTCATAGATGGTGCGGACAGCACGTCTGCTTAGGCCCCAATCAGTCCTCAAAATACGACGCACTTGCCCCACCAAACCAAGTAGCCGGGCCTTGAGACCAGCGATATGAGGAGTGAAACACATCCTCTCGCCGAAGGTTATGCCGAGGTATTTCACCTCAGACGCATACCTCACATTCACTCCATTCAGTCTGACAATGGGTGGCCGACTAGCTGCCAATCTGCCCTTGAGCAGCATTGACACTGTCTTGTCCATTGCAAGACTGACCCCAACACTTTCACCCCACTCATACACAGTGCGCAAGCACATACCCGCATTCGTTTCGATCTCAAGACGCGACCGACCCTCAATCAAGACGAGCAGATCGTCCGCATACGCACAACACTTACACATCTGCTCGAGCTGCACTAGCAAGGGGTCCATCATGAGGTTCCAAATGAATGGGCCACAGATAGATCCCTGCGGACAGCCACGAACCACATCCACGCTCACACATTCACTCCGCCCTACAGCACACGCACGTCTGCCAGAGAAATAGCTCTTCCAGAGAGCTAATTCTCGGCACCCGCATTCATCCAACCTTCTCAAAACACTCGCCCAACTCAGGTAGTCGAAAGCACCTTTAAAATCAACAAAGATGCCCAAGACATACGTGGAGCTGCTAGCCTCAACAGAGTCACTAACATACCTCCACGCATCCTCAACACATCTGCCCTGCCTAAAACCAAATTGCCTGTCAGACATTTGGTCACTCATTCTCTCCTGAAGCCTTTCTACCATAATCCTTTCCAGAACTTTTCCAAGAACCGGAAGAAGACTGATGCCCCGAAAAGATCTAGGATTGCTCCTGATCCTGTCAGGCGACTTCAGGAGCACTATCACTCTCGCACACTTCCATTCACTGGGGAAATAACCCTCATTCAGACACTTCGCATACATCGCTTTCATATATTCTGGAATTGACTTCCAGACACTTTTACACATTTCTCCAGTGAATCCATCCATACCAGGGGACTTCCTCGACTTTAACCTCGAGAAAGCCACCTCCAACTCACTATCCAGAAGCGGATCAACAGGACTAACCACACTAGGTGGTGAGTCCTGATGATCCGCTCTGGGGAAGAATTCATTCAACAAGACATTCATACAATCCCTCCATGCCGTTAACTGAACGTTACCAACACGGAGGCTACTTACATCCGTTTCCCTGCCTCTACCTCGAACTATTTTATAAGCACGACCCCAGGGGTCATCCTTATTGCGCTCCAGGAAAGAGCGCCACTCATCTTCTTTCACCTTTACAAGCATTTGCTTGTATTCATTCATACACCGACTATATTCAATCCTGAGTTGGGCTGCACCATCCGCATTGGTAGCTCTGGCCCTTTGGAATCGCTTCCGCAGAGACCGGACCATCCGCCGCTTGGTGCTCAACTGATTCGTCCACCACTTCACATGCTTGAGGTTGACCTTACGGTGCCTCTCAAACATGCGATCATTCGCATCAGTTATCCACCTATTCACACATACGACCTGCTCATCCACATTCAAATCATTAAATGCATTAAGCGGAACTTGCGTTGCCGCCTCCTGCACAATGAGCCCATGAAGGGACCAATTCACACTACAAGTGCGCCAGCGATTACCCCCAACACTTTCATTCCTTGTAATAGTGTGTGTGACAACAATCTCAATCGGATTGTGGTCACTCACACCAAGCCCACCTAGTACACACCAATGAAAAGCATACATACTCATTGCTACCGCATTCACTAGAGTAACATCAATGTCACTCTGACCCACCGGACCCGCAAACGTGTACCACTCACTGGGTTCGTTAACGACCCGAACATCCTGGGACACGGCCCACTCGGCTAGCATCTCACCCCGTGTGTGGTTCGAATACCCAGACGAATGTCTGGATACCTTACTGAACCACATGGGAGATGATGCATTCGCATCAAGACCAAGGATGACTGGTACGCTACTAACCAGTAGTAGCACCTCATCCAAGTAAGCAATGTATGGTTCGAGGGGATCCCCGAACTTACAATACATGCTTACTACAAAAATCCTGCCAAAACTGCCGCTAAGGCTCACACACACCCCCCAGTCAGTTGAACTCACCAAAGTGCATTCAATACTGACATCATTCACAATGACAGCGGAGTTGGCCCTGCTGTCAGGAAATACTCGCATACATGCGGGCAATCCCCTTACGCAACCTCCGGTCGCGTAGGGTTCCTGCAGCAGGGCAACGACGCTGCCCCTTTCACACATCATAGCCCCCACATCACACATAGCTGCATACGACCTTTGACAATTCAGCTGAAGAAATCTGCTAGACATTTTAATGTCTAGCATTCGCCCGCGCAACAATCGCCCCGTATATGGGACAGGCTAGAGACATCATCAGATGTCCCGACGGCTTCCCCTTAAAGGAGCAATTGCGGCAATTCAGTGCATTGCTGCACTGAGCCACACGGTGACCCATCTGGCCGCAGCGACGGCAAACGTCCTCTTTGGCTCTGCACTCCGCCACCTTATGGTCGAAGCCAAGGCAGCGGTAGCATCCCGGTACCAGGTCAAAACTTCTCACTCTAAACGAAAACCATTTTATGTAGCAGCGTCCGATTTCTAAAAGGGACTGCATGGCCACCACAGCACCCTCGAGGACTATATTAACTGCAACATTACCTCCCACCGCCCATGGCTTACTTGTCATCCGGACACCTTTCTTGAAGGCTTCAAGTGACATTTTGTCCTTTAAGTTCATCTCGTAAAGGTCACCCATGAACTCGTCAGGGGTGATTTGCGAGTGAACGCCCTGAACCACAACTTTCGGCCCTAATTTATCATTCACACACACTTCCAATCCCACCTCGTTGAACTTTGTGTTCTCCACAATTTTCTCACGCTCGGCGACCGATGGAGTCCGAATTAACGCACCTCCATCCCTTAGAGGTTTCACCTCATGAATCCGCACGCCAAGAGAGGGACCTACCTCCTTCACCACCTGCTCAACCACGTCCTTAGCGGTTTTGCCAGCAGCCTTGCTGCGCACAACCAAGGACCAGGTCTCGACTGGCCGAGGCATCTCCGGGGTAGACGGCGCTGCCGACCTGGGACCCCCTCTGGCGGCGTTCACCGACGAAGCCCGCGCTTGGCCGGCTGGAACATGCAAAGCATGCGAAACGCCTGCATCCCCGCAAACGGCCTCCAAGCGCCCCTGCAGCCGCTCATTCTGCGCCACAAGCGCGAACAAGAGCTGCTCATACTGCCCAGTATAATCAACTAACTTGCAAATGAGCGACCCCGTGGCTCTCTCCTTGAGTGCAAGCTGCAATAAAGCTCCCGTTATCCCCTTCATCTGCTCGACAGCTGTTCCTTTCCGCTTCCTCAAAGCCGCCGCACTTGTCGACGGCCCCTCCACGGCAGGTTCAGACACATTCACAGCGCTCGCGGCATGAGGAACGGCAAAAACCCGCTCCTCCACACTTGCACCCGCTGCTCCAGGCGAGCCATCTGCGGCTCCCGCGGGAACAGCGCTCCCCTCTCGCGCACCAACTGAGCTGACAGCGCTTTCGGAAGTTGCCTTCCTCAGGCGCTGCTTGCTCCTCCGCCTTACCTCGCTGTTCGATGACGACTCCGACAAGGCCACCTCATCATCCGACGTCATCCTACAATTTTCAAAAGTCCCCTTCTCAGCGGGCTTCTTTTTGCGTGGCGGCATCGCCCGCAGGTGTGCGCTTATCTATTTAATATATAAATAGAACGCACACACACACACACACACGTAGAAGCTGGCGGTTTCACACACACACACGAACGCCTGTTGCTCACGCAGCAACGACGTAAACAAAGCAATAAAACTTTATTGCCGATAAGCGCACAAAATGTAAACAAGATACCGTTGCTTGAAAGCACCGTTATCTTTAGATTGTTCGCGAAGCGAGCGATGAAATAAGCACGTCTGTTCCCAACGACCGTCTGAAACGAACTGAGTAGATAGGGACAAAACAAACAAATATTTGTTTAACGTGGCGTTTACCCCGTAGGGGTTTACTACCACGGTATTCGAAATACAGCGAGCCGAAACAAAGCGTCGGACTAGCGCCCCTCCAAGACACTGCATGTGCAGTGCCCCTTCGGTACCAAATTGAATGCATGCTTGTCGAACATGACATTCCCCCTTGGTGGGAGGTGAGGTCTATCTATACCTCCGCTGGTCTATGGGTACAGCACCCGGTTGACACGCAACTCCACGCCGAGTGAAAACTCTCCCCACAATTGGGTATCGAACCACAGCCACCACGATACTCCCCGAAGGGCCGCACCAACTAACCAGGACGGAACAAGTTCCGTGGGCTCCTGGTTACCCGTGGTACCAAATTACAGCTTTGGTCGGCAGTTCGTAGCAATTGCCACTTCCCAGTTTTGTTGACGACAAACACGGAATGGGTCATCCATTGTTCGACTTACCCCAAGGGGTTTGTCTACCAGATTAAGCTCTGTTCGGCTTCGTGACACAGTCCATGCCACTCCCAGTTTTGGCTAACGTCAGCCCGGCACTGGTCGGCCCTGTGTGGCTGTACTTCACTCCATCCCTCGCCGCCGTCTAGTAAACACCGCCCGCGCAAACATCTCCAGGAGTAACAGCCGCTCTGGTGTCTCCAAGACCCGGGAAAAGTCCCAACGGGTACCTTCTCTCCTGACACCAAGTCCGTCGAGGTCTCGCAGATCTGCATAGAGTGGGCAAGCAACTAGCACGTGCTGCCAGTCTTCATACTCAGCACCGCATTGACATGCGGGCGTTGCACTCAGACTTCTCTGATGCAGAAATGCATTTAGCGACCCGTGGCCCGTCAGCAAGAATCCAGCGTGAAGACCGAATCCAAAGTCTCGCCGGCTGTAAACGAAGCATGCGTCCGGGATAAACTGATGAGTCGGTCGACCGTGCTCATCACTATCCCATCTCCGTTGCCACTCGGAGCACATGCCTTCTTCCAGCAACGCCTTCATCTGCCTCTGGTCTAGATTTGCCACATCTAGACCGAACAGCCAGTCACTATCCTCCAGCGGGTGGGCACGCTTGACCTTGAATCTGATTGCCAATTGCTTGGCAACCAAATCCAACGGCGGAGCTCCAGCAAGCACCTGCAGTGCCACGGTGGACACTGTACGGCATACCGGTAGGCATCCTAAGAGCATGACTCTTTGGCAGGAGATGAGGCGCCTCCTGGCCCCCGACTCTCCCCTGACCGCGGAATACCATACCGAGGCACCAAACAGTGCGCAAGGCACCATGAGTCCGGCATATACAGTGCGTCTGGCTCGGGGACTGAGGCCCCAGTCAACCCGTAACACGCGGCCTAATGCTCCGACGACTCCAGTCAGTTTATCCCGCAATCCTGCGATATGCGGCTGAAAATTCAACCGTTCACCGACTGTGATGCCAAGGTACCGGTACTTGTCGACATATGGTAGGCTTGCTCCTGCAAACCGTACCACGGGCGGCCTGGAAACGGCAAAACGCCCCTTCAACATCATCATTGCCGTCTTGCTGGTTGAGATCGACACTCCGACCTCGGCTCCCCAAGTTCCCACGACGGACATTAGCTCAGCTGCTCGACGTTCCAGTTCGGCTCTCGACCTTCCCTCGACAAGAACCAGCAGGTCATCGGCATATGCACTAAATGTGCACAAGGGCTCCAGGCGTTGGAGCAGGACATCCATCATGGTGTTCCAGATGAACGGTCCGCTGATGGATCCCTGGGGACACCCTCGCGTGACCTCCACCTCGACTTCGCCATATCTGCTGGTCATCCTGGCTTTCCTGCCACAGAAGAAGCTCCTCCACAAGCTAGCTTCCTTGCATCCCGCATCGATCAAGCGGCGCATCGCGGCGCTCCACTCGATGTTGTCAAAGGCGCCTTTAAAGTCCACGAATAGACCAAGTACGTATACCGCCTGGCTGGCGGCAACGCTGGTCATCACGTGCTTCCAGGCGTCCTCGACACAGCGTCCAGGTCGAAAGCCAAATTGCCATCTATTTCCATCTGGGAGCACCTCCTTCATTCGATCCACCATGATCCCCTCAAGCACTTTGCCAAACACTGGCAACAGGCAGATGCCCCGATAGGAAGCTGGATCGCTCCTATCCTTGTCGGGGCCCTTGAGGAGCGCAACCACACGCGGGCACTTCCACTCAAGGGGAAAGTATCCTTCTGTCAGGCAGCGGGAATACAACGCTGTCAAGTGCTCGGGGATGGCACGCCATACCGCCTTGCAGATCCCACCTGTGATGCCGTCAAGCCCGGGAGAGCGCCTGCTCTTCAACCGAGCGACGCATACTCCAACCTCGAAAGCTTCGAGCGCTGGAGCAGCTTCGTCCGGAATGACGATGTCTTCACTCGACTCCGCAACTGGAAAAAAGCTGTGGAGGAGGAGACTCGCGCAGTCGTGCCATGTTACGACCAGCCCGTCATCCGAACGAAGGCACCTCAAATCGGTAGTCCGCTTTCGTCCTCGGCATATCCGGTAGACGTGCCCCCACGGATCGTCTCTGTGGTCTCCAACGAAGCGTCGCCAGTTTTCCTCCTTCGTCTTCAGGATGAGCGTCTTGAACTCGCGGACGGCTGTCCGCAGATGAGCTGCAAGATACGGCGCAGATTCATGACCTCTGCGCCGTGCATCCTGGAGCCTCCGCCTCAGTCTCCTGACCTCCCGGCGTTTGGTACTCAGTTCGGCAGTCCACCATTTAACTTTTCCCTGCGCTCTCGACGGTCTGCGGCCTAACACTCTGTCGCACACAGACTGTACGGCAAGGCGTAGGGCAGACACCGCGGTATCCAACGGCAACATCCTAATATCCTCCTGGGAAAGGTGCTCCTCGATTTCCTCTACCAGCTCCGAGTCGAACAATCGCCAATTAGCATTCGCGAGCTTCCAGGACGGCACAGGAGCATAGCTCTCAACTGCATTTGCTGGGGATGGCGAAGTCACAACAGTAATCATGTTGTGGTCGCTCAAATCCCACTCGTCCACACTCCAGTCATACGCGGCCCACGTAGACGCTGCTTCGTTCACGATTGTTACGTCGATATCGCTCTGTCCTCTTCCATTATCGAACGTGTACACCTCGCTGACTTGATTTAGCACGTTGGCACGACTTCCGAGTATCCACTCATCTAGCTGTTCGCCTCTTCTGTAGTTCAGCTGGCCACGAAAGAATTCGTGCCGTTTGCTGAACCACAAGGGAGACACAGCGTTTGCGTCCAGGCTGAGAATTACCGGTGTACTGCTCGCCAGTAGCAGTATGGTATCCATATAGCTCAATATCCTTGTCAAGTCAGCTTGAGCATGGCAGTATATGGAGGTCAGGTAAACAGTGCCATGCTTACCTGTGACCCTCACACATACTCCAGCCTCGGTGGTCAGCGACTCCACTGGAAGGCAGATGGCATCTGGGTCGTCGATGATGACAGCAGCGCTCCTTTTCCGGCCCTCGACAGCGTGGCTTCCGAATACGCGCATCCCGGCTGGGAAGCCCGTAATCCTTCCAACGACGTCTGCGTATGGCTCCTGCAGCAGCGCAAAGGAGTGGCCGTGGTCACGCATACGTACACCGATATCGATGCACGCAGCGCGGCCCCGGCCACAGTTGGCTTGGATGAAACTAAACATTAATGTTTAGCTTGCACCCTCGCCAACACTGCGCCATAAATCGGGCAAGTCCCCGAAAGCATAAAATGCCCTGAGGGTAGCCCCTTGAAGCGGCAGTTCCGGCAGTCCACCGGATTTGCGCACTTGGCTGCGATATGCCCCATCTGTCCACACTGTCGGCATACGTCCTGCTTAAGGCGGCACTCGGACACCTTGTGGTCGAAGCCGACACACCTATGGCAAGCATAGGTGCGGACGAGGGACCGGCATCGGTATGAGAACCACTTTATATAGACCCGTCCGGTCTTTTCAAAAGTCGCCAGGGCCCTCTCGTCAACTTCTAGCGTCAGATTAACGCTGGCGCCATCAGTGACGGACCACGGCTTCGACTCAAGGTGTACTGCCTTGTTGAACACCGCTGCTGTCATCTCCTCCTTGAAGTTGTTCGTATACAACTCCTCCATGAACACCTCGGGCAGGATCGATGTGTCCACATCGAACACCGTTATTCTCGGCCTCAATCCCTTGTTCGGCTGGATGTTGAGTCCAACCTCCGCGAACTTGGTGTTTGCCACCACTCTATTGAGCTCGCCCTTCGATGGTGTGCGGATGACCGCGCCGCCTCGCTTGAGCTCTCGCACCTCATGTACCCGCACTCCAAGGGTGGGTGCGACCTCCTCCATGATTCTTTTAGCCACCATTTTGCCCGACTCGCTCGGGTCCCGACTCGTGACCACTGCGGACCACGTCTCAACTGGCTTGTTGATCCGTGGGGCAGCGATCGGCACTCCTGGGACGGGGACAGCGGTGCGGGCAGCATGGTGGGCAACTTGGTGAGCAGCAGTTGGCGTGGGGGCGGTGAGCTGTGCTGCAGACGATCTGCCTGCCAGGCTCTCGAGCAGAGCGTTCCGCACTGCCAGCGACGTGGACAGCTCCTCCAATCGCTTTACGGCTGCCGACACCTCGCGCGCGGCTTCAGGAGCGACACCCACCAGGGCAAGCCGGGTCATTTCGGCAGCTGCCGAAAGCTCCGCTATAATCGCCCCTGTCCCCTCGGCCACTATCTTCCATGCTGAGGCACTCGCGATGATGGGGGCGGCGGCGGCTCCAACGTAGTCCTCTGCGGCGGTAGCATCAGCGGCTCTCTTTGCAGCGGCTCTAGTGGCGGGCTTGGCAAACTCATCTGCGCTTTCCACCGCTTGCCTCTTCGGCTCAACGGGTACGCAGGGGGGGGAAATCGTGCTACGGCCTCTCCCTCTCCTCGCCCTCCTCCTTCCATCGACGGCGACGCTGGCAACCGACTCGGCACTAGATGCCGTGCCGGCCACGCTTCTGGCGTCCATTATTGTGGCGCCCTCCGTCGGCTACACCACGCGATAGTCCAGACACTAAACCGCTTATCTTTTTATACAACCGCACTGCTTTACTTGCGCTGCTTGCACTGGTTTGGACTGCTTTTTTAATGTCGCACTGCTTCGCACTATGTGCACTGCTTATCAAGCAGTGAACGGGTTTGCACAGCTTTGCACTGCTTTCGCGTCGACCTGGGCACAAGCAGTTTTATTGCTGTTTACAGTAATGTTTACCGCAAAGTTTTATGGCTTTGTTTACGCCAAAGCGAACACCTGCACCTTATCTTTTGTTTTCGAAACAAAAATAACTCCGCGACACGTCTGCTCGCGACGAACGTCTGGAACAAACTGAGTAGATAGGGACAAAACAAACAAATATTTGTTTAACGTGGCGTTTACCCCGTAGGGGTTTACTACCACGGTATTCGAAATACAGCGAGCCGAAACAAAGCGTCGGACTAGCGCCCCTCCAAGACACTGCATGTGCAGTGCCCCTTCGGTACCAAATTGAATGCATGCTTGTCGAACATGACATTCCCCCTTGGTGGGAGGTGAGGTCTATCTATACCTCCGCTGGTCTATGGGTACAGCACCCGGTTGACACGCAACTCCACGCCGAGTGAAAACTCTCCCCACAATTGGGTATCGAACCACAGCCACCACGATACTCCCCGAAGGGCCGCACCAACTAACCAGGACGGAACAAGTTCCGTGGGCTCCTGGTTACCCGTGGTACCAAATTACAGCTTTGGTCGGCAGTTCGTAGCAATTGCCACTTCCCAGTTTTGTTGACGACAAACACGGAATGGGTCATCCATTGTTCGACTTACCCCAAGGGGTTTGTCTACCAGATTAAGCTCTGTTCGGCTTCGTGACACAGTCCATGCCACTCCCAGTTTTGGCTAACGTCAGCCCGGCACTGGTCGGCCCTGTGTGGCTGTACTTCACTCCATCCCTCGCCGCCGTCTAGTAAACACCGCCCGCGCAAACATCTCCAGGAGTAACAGCCGCTCTGGTGTCTCCAAGACCCGGGAAAAGTCCCAACGGGTACCTTCTCTCCTGACACCAAGTCCGTCGAGGTCTCGCAGATCTGCATAGAGTGGGCAAGCAACTAGCACGTGCTGCCAGTCTTCATACTCAGCACCGCATTGACATGCGGGCGTTGCACTCAGACTTCTCTGATGCAGAAATGCATTTAGCGACCCGTGGCCCGTCAGCAAGAATCCAGCGTGAAGACCGAATCCAAAGTCTCGCCGGCTGTAAACGAAGCATGCGTCCGGGATAAACTGATGAGTCGGTCGACCGTGCTCATCACTATCCCATCTCCGTTGCCACTCGGAGCACATGCCTTCTTCCAGCAACGCCTTCATCTGCCTCTGGTCTAGATTTGCCACATCTAGACCGAACAGCCAGTCACTATCCTCCAGCGGGTGGGCACGCTTGACCTTGAATCTGATTGCCAATTGCTTGGCAACCAAATCCAACGGCGGAGCTCCAGCAAGCACCTGCAGTGCCACGGTGGACACTGTACGGCATACCGGTAGGCATCCTAAGAGCATGACTCTTTGGCAGGAGATGAGGCGCCTCCTGGCCCCCGACTCTCCCCTGACCGCGGAATACCATACCGAGGCACCAAACAGTGCGCAAGGCACCATGAGTCCGGCATATACAGTGCGTCTGGCTCGGGGACTGAGGCCCCAGTCAACCCGTAACACGCGGCCTAATGCTCCGACGACTCCAGTCAGTTTATCCCGCAATCCTGCGATATGCGGCTGAAAATTCAACCGTTCACCGACTGTGATGCCAAGGTACCGGTACTTGTCGACATATGGTAGGCTTGCTCCTGCAAACCGTACCACGGGCGGCCTGGAAACGGCAAAACGCCCCTTCAACATCATCATTGCCGTCTTGCTGGTTGAGATCGACACTCCGACCTCGGCTCCCCAAGTTCCCACGACGGACATTAGCTCAGCTGCTCGACGTTCCAGTTCGGCTCTCGACCTTCCCTCGACAAGAACCAGCAGGTCATCGGCATATGCACTAAATGTGCACAAGGGCTCCAGGCGTTGGAGCAGGACATCCATCATGGTGTTCCAGATGAACGGTCCGCTGATGGATCCCTGGGGACACCCTCGCGTGACCTCCACCTCGACTTCGCCATATCTGCTGGTCATCCTGGCTTTCCTGCCACAGAAGAAGCTCCTCCACAAGCTAGCTTCCTTGCATCCCGCATCGATCAAGCGGCGCATCGCGGCGCTCCACTCGATGTTGTCAAAGGCGCCTTTAAAGTCCACGAATAGACCAAGTACGTATACCGCCTGGCTGGCGGCAACGCTGGTCATCACGTGCTTCCAGGCGTCCTCGACACAGCGTCCAGGTCGAAAGCCAAATTGCCATCTATTTCCATCTGGGAGCACCTCCTTCATTCGATCCACCATGATCCCCTCAAGCACTTTGCCAAACACTGGCAACAGGCAGATGCCCCGATAGGAAGCTGGATCGCTCCTATCCTTGTCGGGGCCCTTGAGGAGCGCAACCACACGCGGGCACTTCCACTCAAGGGGAAAGTATCCTTCTGTCAGGCAGCGGGAATACAACGCTGTCAAGTGCTCGGGGATGGCACGCCATACCGCCTTGCAGATCCCACCTGTGATGCCGTCAAGCCCGGGAGAGCGCCTGCTCTTCAACCGAGCGACGCATACTCCAACCTCGAAAGCTTCGAGCGCTGGAGCAGCTTCGTCCGGAATGACGATGTCTTCACTCGACTCCGCAACTGGAAAAAAGCTGTGGAGGAGGAGACTCGCGCAGTCGTGCCATGTTACGACCAGCCCGTCATCCGAACGAAGGCACCTCAAATCGGTAGTCCGCTTTCGTCCTCGGCATATCCGGTAGACGTGCCCCCACGGATCGTCTCTGTGGTCTCCAACGAAGCGTCGCCAGTTTTCCTCCTTCGTCTTCAGGATGAGCGTCTTGAACTCGCGGACGGCTGTCCGCAGATGAGCTGCAAGATACGGCGCAGATTCATGACCTCTGCGCCGTGCATCCTGAAGCCTCCGCCTCAGTCTCCTGACCTCCCGGCGTTTGGTACTCAGTTCGGCAGTCCACCATTTAACTTTTCCCTGCGCTCTCGACGGTCTGCGGCCTAACACTCTGTCGCACACAGACTGTACGGCAAGGCGTAGGGCAGACACCGCGGTATCCAACGGCAACATCCTAATATCCTCCTGGGAAAGGTGCTCCTCGATTTCCTCTACCAGCTCCGAGTCGAACAATCGCCAATTAGCATTCGCGAGCTTCCAGGACGGCACAGGAGCATAGCTCTCAACTGCATTTGCTGGGGATGGCGAAGTCACAACAGTAATCATGTTGTGGTCGCTCAAATCCCACTCGTCCACACTCCAGTCATACGCGGCCCACGTAGACGCTGCTTCGTTCACGATTGTTACGTCGATATCGCTCTGTCCTCTTCCATTATCGAACGTGTACACCTCGCTGACTTGATTTAGCACGTTGGCACGACTTCCGAGTATCCACTCATCTAGCTGTTCGCCTCTTCTGTAGTTCAGCTGGCCACGAAAGAATTCGTGCCGTTTGCTGAACCACAAGGGAGACACAGCGTTTGCGTCCAGGCTGAGAATTACCGGTGTACTGCTCGCCAGTAGCAGTATGGTATCCATATAGCTCAATATCCTTGTCAAGTCAGCTTGAGCATGGCAGTATATGGAGGTCAGGTAAACAGTGCCATGCTTACCTGTGACCCTCACACATACTCCAGCCTCGGTGGTCAGCGACTCCACTGGAAGGCAGATGGCATCTGGGTCGTCGATGATGACAGCAGCGCTCCTTTTCCGGCCCTCGACAGCGTGGCTTCCGAATACGCGCATCCCGGCTGGGAAGCCCGTAATCCTTCCAACGACGTCTGCGTATGGCTCCTGCAGCAGCGCAAAGGAGTGGCCGTGGTCACGCATACGTACACCGATATCGATGCACGCAGCGCGGCCCCGGCCACAGTTGGCTTGGATGAAACTAAACATTAATGTTTAGCTTGCACCCTCGCCAACACTGCGCCATAAATCGGGCAAGTCCCCGAAAGCATAAAATGCCCTGAGGGTAGCCCCTTGAAGCGGCAGTTCCGGCAGTCCACCGGATTTGCGCACTTGGCTGCGATATGCCCCATCTGTCCACACTGTCGGCATACGTCCTGCTTAAGGCGGCACTCGGACACCTTGTGGTCGAAGCCGACACACCTATGGCAAGCATAGGTGCGGACGAGGGACCGGCATCGGTATGAGAACCACTTTATATAGACCCGTCCGGTCTTTTCAAAAGTCGCCAGGGCCCTCTCGTCAACTTCTAGCGTCAGATTAACGCTGGCGCCATCAGTGACGGACCACGGCTTCGACTCAAGGTGTACTGCCTTGTTGAACACCGCTGCTGTCATCTCCTCCTTGAAGTTGTTCGTATACAACTCCTCCATGAACACCTCGGGCAGGATCGATGTGTCCACATCGAACACCGTTATTCTCGGCCTCAATCCCTTGTTCGGCTGGATGTTGAGTCCAACCTCCGCGAACTTGGTGTTTGCCACCACTCTATTGAGCTCGCCCTTCGATGGTGTGCGGATGACCGCGCCGCCTCGCTTGAGCTCTCGCACCTCATGTACCCGCACTCCAAGGGTGGGTGCGACCTCCTCCATGATTCTTTTAGCCACCATTTTGCCCGACTCGCTCGGGTCCCGACTCGTGACCACTGCGGACCACGTCTCAACTGGCTTGTTGATCCGTGGGGCAGCGATCGGCACTCCTGGGACGGGGACAGCGGTGCGGGCAGCATGGTGGGCAACTTGGTGAGCAGCAGTTGGCGTGGGGGCGGTGAGCTGTGCTGCAGACGATCTGCCTGCCAGGCTCTCGAGCAGAGCGTTCCGCACTGCCAGCGACGTGGACAGCTCCTCCAATCGCTTTACGGCTGCCGACACCTCGCGCGCGGCTTCAGGAGCGACACCCACCAGGGCAAGCCGGGTCATTTCGGCAGCTGCCGAAAGCTCCGCTATAATCGCCCCTGTCCCCTCGGCCACTATCTTCCATGCTGAGGCACTCGCGATGATGGGGGCGGCGGCGGCTCCAACGTAGTCCTCTGCGGCGGTAGCATCAGCGGCTCTCTTTGCAGCGGCCCTAGTGGCGGGCTTGGCAAACTCATCTGCGCTTTCCACCGCTTGCCTCTTCGGCTCAACGGGTACGCAGGGGGGGGAAAACGTGCTACGGCCTCTCCCTCTCCTCGCCCTCCTCCTTCCATCGACGGCGACGCTGGCAACAGACTCGGCACTAGATGCCGTGCCGGCCACGCTTCTGGCGTCCATTATTGTGGCGCCCTCCGTCGGCTACACCACGCGATAGCCTGGAGACTAAACCGCTTATCTTCTTTACAACCTTAATATTTACCGCAAAGTTTTATGGCTTTGTTGACGCCAAAGCGAACACCTGCACCTTATCTTTTGTTTTCGAAACAAAAATAACTCCGCGACACGTCTGCTCGCGATGAACGTCTGGAACAAACTGAAACTGTAGGGACAAAACAAACAAATATTTGTTTAACGTGGCGTTTACCCCGTAGGGGTTTACTACCACGGTATTCGAAATACAGCGAGCCGAAACAAAGCGTCGGACTAGCGCCCCTCCAAGACACTGCATGTGCAGTGCCCCTTCGGTACCAAATTGAATGCATGCTTGTCGAACATGACATTCCCCCTTGGTGGGAGGTGAGGTCTATCTATACCTCCGCTGGTCTATGGGTACAGCACCCGGTTGACACGCAACTCCACGCCGAGTGAAAACTCTCCCCACAATTGGGTATCGAACCACAGCCACCACGATACTCCCCGAAGGGCCGCACCAACTAACCAGGACAGAACGAGTTCCGTGGGCTCCTGGTTACCCGTGGTACCAAATTACAGCTTTGGTCGGCAGTTCGTAGCAATTGCCACTTCCCAGTTTTGTTGACGACAAACACGGAATGGGTCATCCATTGTTCGACTTACCCCAAGGGGTTTGTCTACCAGATTAAGCTCTGTTCGGCTTCGTGACACAGTCCATGCCACTCCCAGTTTTGGCTAACGTCAGCCCGGCACTGGTCGGCCCTGTGTGGCTGTACTTCACTCCATCCCTCGCCGCCGTCTAGTAAACACCGCCCGCGCAAACATCTCCAGGAGTAACAGCCGCTCTGGTGTCTCCAAGACCCGGGAAAAGTCCCAACGGGTACCTTCTCTCCTGACACCAAGTCCGTCGAGGTCTCGCAGATCTGCATAGAGTGGGCAAGCAACTAGCACGTGCTGCCAGTCTTCATACTCAGCACCGCATTGACATGCGGGCGTTGCACTCAGACTTCTCTGATGCAGAAATGCATTTAGCGACCCGTGGCCCGTCAGCAAGAATCCAGCGTGAAGACCGAATCCAAAGTCTCGCCGGCTGTAAACGAAGCATGCGTCCGGGATAAACTGATGAGTCGGTCGACCGTGCTCATCACTATCCCATCTCCGTTGCCACTCGGAGCACATGCCTTCTTCCAGCAACGCCTTCATCTGCCTCTGGTCTAGATTTGCCACATCTAGACCGAACAGCCAGTCACTATCCTCCAGCGGGTGGGCACGCTTGACCTTGAATCTGATTGCCAATTGCTTGGCAACCAAATCCAACGGCGGAGCTCCAGCAAGCACCTGCAGTGCCACGGTGGACACTGTACGGCATACCGGTAGGCATCCTAAGAGCATGACTCTTTGGCAGGAGATGAGGCGCCTCCTGGCCCCCGACTCTCCCCTGACCGCGGAATACCATACCGAGGCACCAAACAGTGCGCAAGGCACCATGAGTCCGGCATATACAGTGCGTCTGGCTCGGGGACTGAGGCCCCAGTCAACCCGTAACACGCGGCCTAATGCTCCGACGACTCCAGTCAGTTTATCCCGCAATCCTGCGATATGCGGCTGAAAATTCAACCGTTCACCGACTGTGATGCCAAGGTACCGGTACTTGTCGACATATGGTAGGCTTGCTCCTGCAAACCGTACCACGGGCGGCCTGGAAACGGCAAAACGCCCCTTCAACATCATCATTGCCGTCTTGCTGGTTGAGATCGACACTCCGACCTCGGCTCCCCAAGTTCCCACGACGGACATTAGCTCAGCTGCTCGACGTTCCAGTTCGGCTCTCGACCTTCCCTCGACAAGAACCAGCAGGTCATCGGCATATGCACTAAATGTGCACAAGGGCTCCAGGCGTTGGAGCAGGACATCCATCATGGTGTTCCAGATGAACGGTCCGCTGATGGATCCCTGGGGACACCCTCGCGTGACCTCCACCTCGACTTCGCCATATCTGCTGGTCATCCTGGCTTTCCTGCCACAGAAGAAGCTCCTCCACAAGCTAGCTTCCTTGCATCCCGCATCGATCAAGCGGCGCATCGCGGCGCTCCACTCGATGTTGTCAAAGGCGCCTTTAAAGTCCACGAATAGACCAAGTACGTATACCGCCTGGCTGGCGGCAACGCTGGTCATCACGTGCTTCCAGGCGTCCTCGACACAGCGTCCAGGTCGAAAGCCAAATTGCCATCTATTTCCATCTGGGAGCACCTCCTTCATTCGATCCACCATGATCCCCTCAAGCACTTTGCCAAACACTGGCAACAGGCAGATGCCCCGATAGGAAGCTGGATCGCTCCTATCCTTGTCGGGGCCCTTGAGGAGCGCAACCACACGCGGGCACTTCCACTCAAGGGGAAAGTATCCTTCTGTCAGGCAGCGGGAATACAACGCTGTCAAGTGCTCGGGGATGGCACGCCATACCGCCTTGCAGATCCCACCTGTGATGCCGTCAAGCCCGGGAGAGCGCCTGCTCTTCAACCGAGCGACGCATACTCCAACCTCGAAAGCTTCGAGCGCTGGAGCAGCTTCGTCCGGAATGACGATGTCTTCACTCGACTCCGCAACTGGAAAAAAGCTGTGGAGGAGGAGACTCGCGCAGTCGTGCCATGTTACGACCAGCCCGTCATCCGAACGAAGGCACCTCAAATCGGTAGTCCGCTTTCGTCCTCGGCATATCCGGTAGACGTGCCCCCACGGATCGTCTCTGTGGTCTCCAACGAAGCGTCGCCAGTTTTCCTCCTTCGTCTTCAGGATGAGCGTCTTGAACTCGCGGACGGCTGTCCGCAGATGAGCTGCAAGATACGGCGCAGATTCATGACCTCTGCGCCGTGCATCCTGAAGCCTCCGCCTCAGTCTCCTGACCTCCCGGCGTTTGGTACTCAGTTCGGCAGTCCACCATTTAACTTTTCCCTGCGCTCTCGACGGTCTGCGGCCTAACACTCTGTCGCACACAGACTGTACGGCAAGGCGTAGGGCAGACACCGCGGTATCCAACGGCAACATCCTAATATCCTCCTGGGAAAGGTGCTCCTCGATTTCCTCTACCAGCTCCGAGTCGAACAATCGCCAATTAGCATTCGCGAGCTTCCAGGACGGCACAGGAGCATAGCTCTCAACTGCATTTGCTGGGGATGGCGAAGTCACAACAGTAATCATGTTGTGGTCGCTCAAATCCCACTCGTCCACACTCCAGTCATACGCGGCCCACGTAGACGCTGCTTCGTTCACGATTGTTACGTCGATATCGCTCTGTCCTCTTCCATTATCGAACGTGTACACCTCGCTGACTTGATTTAGCACGTTGGCACGACTTCCGAGTATCCACTCATCTAGCTGTTCGCCTCTTCTGTAGTTCAGCTGGCCACGAAAGAATTCGTGCCGTTTGCTGAACCACAAGGGAGACACAGCGTTTGCGTCCAGGCTGAGAATTACCGGTGTACTGCTCGCCAGTAGCAGTATGGTATCCATATAGCTCAATATCCTTGTCAAGTCAGCTTGAGCATGGCAGTATATGGAGGTCAGGTAAACAGTGCCATGCTTACCTGTGACCCTCACACATACTCCAGCCTCGGTGGTCAGCGACTCCACTGGAAGGCAGATGGCATCTGGGTCGTCGATGATGACAGCAGCGCTCCTTTTCCGGCCCTCGACAGCGTGGCTTCCGAATACGCGCATCCCGGCTGGGAAGCCCGTAATCCTTCCAACGACGTCTGCGTATGGCTCCTGCAGCAGCGCAAAGGAGTGGCCGTGGTCACGCATACGTACACCGATATCGATGCACGCAGCGCGGCCCCGGCCACAGTTGGCTTGGATGAAACTAAACATTAATGTTTAGCTTGCACCCTCGCCAACACTGCGCCATAAATCGGGCAAGTCCCCGAAAGCATAAAATGCCCTGAGGGTAGCCCCTTGAAGCGGCAGTTCCGGCAGTCCACCGGATTTGCGCACTTGGCTGCGATATGCCCCATCTGTCCACACTGTCGGCATACGTCCTGCTTAAGGCGGCACTCGGACACCTTGTGGTCGAAGCCGACACACCTATGGCAAGCATAGGTGCGGACGAGGGACCGGCATCGGTATGAGAACCACTTTATATAGACCCGTCCGGTCTTTTCAAAAGTCGCCAGGGCCCTCTCGTCAACTTCTAGCGTCAGATTAACGCTGGCGCCATCAGTGACGGACCACGGCTTCGACTCAAGGTGTACTGCCTTGTTGAACACCGCTGCTGTCATCTCCTCCTTGAAGTTGTTCGTATACAACTCCTCCATGAACACCTCGGGCAGGATCGATGTGTCCCCATCGAACACCGTTATTCTCGGCCTCAATCCCTTGTTCGGCTGGATGTTGAGTCCAACCTCCGCGAACTTGGTGTTTGCCACCACTCTATTGAGCTCGCCCTTCGATGGTGTGCGGATAACCGCGCCGCCTCGCTTGAGCTCTCGCACCTCATGCACCCGCACTCCAAGGGTGGGTGCGACTTCCTCCATGATTCTTTTAGCCACCATTTTGCCCGACTCGCTCGGGTCCCGACTCGTGACCACTGCGGACCACGTCTCAACTGGCTTGTTGATCCGTGGGGCAGCGATCGGCACTCCTGGGACGGGGACAGCGGTGCGGGCAGCATGGTGGGCAACTTGGTGAGCAGCAGTTGGCGTGGGGGCGGCGAGCTGTGCTGCAGACGATCTGCCTGCCAGGCTCTCAAGCAGAGCGTTCCGCACTGCCAGCGACGTGGACAGCTCCTCCAATCGCTTTACGGCTGCCGACACCTCGCGCGCGGCTTCAGGAGCGACACCCACCAGGGCAAGACGGGTCATTTCGGCAGCTGCCGAAAGCTCTGCTATAATCGCCCCTGTCCCCTCGGCCACTATCTTCCATGCTGAGGCACTCGCGATGATGGGGGCGGCGGCGGCTCCAACGTAGTCCTCTGCGGCGGTAGCATCAGCGGCTCTCTTTGCAGCGGCCCTAGTGGCGGGCTTGGCAAACTCATCTGCGCTTTCCACCGCTTGCCTCTTCGGCTCAACGGGTACGCAGGGGGGGGAAAACGTGCTACGGCCTCTCCCTCTCCTCGCCCTCCTCCTTCCATCGACGGCGACGCTGGCAACAGACTCGGCACTAGATGCCGTGCCGGCCACGCTTCTGGCGTCCATTATTGTGGCGCCCTCCGTCGGCTACACCACGCGATAGCCTGGAGACTAAACCGCTTATCTTCTTTACAACCGCACTGCTTTACTTGCGCTGCTTGCACTGGTTTGCACTGCTTTTTTAATATCGCACTGCTTCGCACTATGTGCACTGCTTATCAAGCAGTGAACGAGTTTGCACAGCTTTGCACTGCTTTCGCGTCGACCTGGGCACAAGCAGTTTTATTGCTGTTTACAGTAATATTTACCGCAAAGTTTTATGGCTTTGTTTACGCCAAAGCGAACACCTGCACCTCATCTTTTGTTTTCGAAACAAAAATAACTCCGCGACACGTCTGCTCGCGACGAACGTCTGGAACAAACTGGAGTAGATAGGGACAAGAAAAGTCAGTGGGCTTAACGTGAGCACCTGCCATGTTGGCTTAATCTCACGGTATTCGAAAATACAAGGAGCCGAAACAATGCGTCGGACTATCGCCCCTCCAAGACACTGTCCCTACTCGAACAGTATCCCTTCGGTACCAATTGAATGAATGCCGGGCGGAGGCAATACATTCCCTCATTGGTGGGAGGTGAGGCCGGTCTAAAACCTCGTAAAATAATAATTATATGTGTAATGATTTACGAAATACGCAACATGCCCTTCTACAACTGTAGGGACAAAACAAACAAATATTTGTTTAAAGTGGCGTTTACCCCGTAGGGGTTTACTACCACGGTATTCGAAATACAGCGAGCCGAAACAAAGCGTCGGACTAGCGCCCCTCCAAGACACTGCATGTGCAGTGCCCCTTCGGTACCAAATTGAATGCATGCTTGTCGAACATGACATTCCCCCTTGGTGGGAGGTGAGGTCTATCTATACCTCCGCTGGTCTATGGGTACAGCACCCGGTTGACACGCAACTCCACGCCGAGGCACCAAACAGTGCGCAAGGCACCATGAGTCCGGCATATACAGTGCGTCTGGCTCGGGGACTGAGGCCCCAGTCAACCCGTAACACGCGGCCTAATGCTCCGACGACTCCAGTCAGTTTATCCCGCAATCCTGCGATATGCGGCTGAAAATTCAACCGTTCACCGACTGTGATGCCAAGGTACCGGTACTTGTCGACATATGGTAGGCTTGCTCCTGCAAACCGTACCACGGGCGGCCTGGAAACTGCAAAACACCCCTTCAACATCATCATTGCCGTCTTACTGGTTGAGATCGACACTCCGACCTCGGCTCCCCAAGTTCCCACGACGGACATTAGCTCAGCTGCTCGACGTTCCAGTTCGGCTCTCGACCTTCCCTCGACAAGAACCAGCAGGTCATCGGCATATGCACTAAATGTGCACAAGGGCTCCAGGCGTTGGAGCAGGACATCCATCATGGTGTTCCAGATGAACGGCCCGCTGATGGATCCCTGGGGACACCCTCGCGTGACCTCCACCTCGACTTCGCCATATCTGCTGGTCATCCTGGCTTTCCTGCCACAGAAGAAGCTCCTCCACAAGCTAGCTTCCTTGCATCCCGCATCGATCAAGCGGCGCATCGCGGCGCTCCACTCGATGTTGTCAAAGGCGCCTTTAAAGTCCACGAAAAGACCAAGTACGTATACCGCCTGGCTGGCGGCAACGCTGGTCATCACGTGCTTCCAGGTGTCCTCGACACAGCGTCCAGGTCGAAAGCCAAATTGCCATCTATTTCCATCCGGGAGCACCTCCTTCATTCGATCCACCATGATCCCCTCAAGCACTTTGCCAAACACTGGCAACAGGCAGATGCCCCGATAGGAAGCTGGATCGCTCCTATCCTTGTCGGGGCCCTTGAGGAGCGCGACCACACGCGGGCACTTCCACTCAAGGGGAAAGTATCCTTCTGTCAGGCAGCGGGAATACAACGCTGTCAAGTGCTCGGGGATGGCACGCCATACCGCCTTGCAGATCCCACCTGTGATGCCGTCAGGCCCGGGAGAGCGCCTGCTCTTCAACCGAGCGACGCATACTCCAACCTCGAAAGCTTCGAGCGCTGGAGCAGCTTCGTCCGGAATGACGATGTCTTCACTCGACTCCGCAACTGGAAAAAAGCTGTGGAGGAGGAGACTCGCGCAGTCGTGCCATGTTACGACCAGCCCGTCATCCGAACGAAGGCACCTCAAATCGGTAGTCCGCTTTCGTCCTCGGCATATCCGGTAGACGTGCCCCCACGGATCGTCTCTGTGGTCTCCAACGAAGCGTCGCCAGTTTTCCTCCTTCGTCTTCCGGATGGGCGTCTTGAACTCGCGGACGGCTGTCCGCAGATGAGCTGCAAGATACGGCGCAGATTCATGACCTCTGCGCCGTGCATCCTGGAGCCTCCGCCTCAGTCTCCTGACCTCCCGGCGTTTGGTACTCAGTTCGGCAGTCCACCATTTAACTTCTGCGCTCTCGACGGTCTGCGGCCTAGCACTCTGTCGCACACAGACTGTACGGCAAGGCGTAGGGCAGACACCGCGGTATCCAACGGCAACATCCTAATATCCTCCTGGGAAAGGTGCTCCTCGATTTCCTCTACCAGCTCCGAGTCGAACAATCGCCAATTAGCATTCGCGAGCTTCCAGGACGGCACAGGAGCATAGCTCTCAACTGCATTTGCTGGGGATGGCGAAGTCACAACAGTAATCATGTTGTGGTCGCTCAAATCCCACTCGTCCACACTCCAGTCATACGCGGCCCACGTAGACGCTGCTTCGTTCACGATTGTTACGTCGATATCGCTCTGTCCTCTTCCATTATCGAACGTGTACACCTCGCTGACTTGATTTAGCACGTTGGCACGACTTCCGAGTATCCACTCATCTAGCTGTTCGCCTCTTCTGTAGTTCAGCTGGCCACGAAAGAATTCGTGCCGTTTGCTGAACCACAAGGGAGACACAGCGTTTGCGTCCAGGCTGAGAATTACCGGTGTACTGCTCGCCAGTAGCAGTATGGTATCCATATAGCTCAATATCCTTGTCAAGTCAGCTTGAGCATGGCAGTATATGGAGGTCAGGTAAACAGTGCCATGCTTACCTGTGACCCTCACACATACTCCAGCCTCGGTGGTCAGCGACTCCACTGGTAGGCAGATGGCATCTGGGTCGTCGATGATAGCAGCGCTCCTTTTCCGGCCCTCGACAGCGTGGCTTCCGAAAACGCGCATCCCGGCTGGGAAGCCCGTAATCCTTCCAACGACGTCTGCGTATGGCTCCTGCAGCAGCGCAAAGGAGTGGCCGTGGTCACGCATACGTACACCGATATCGATGCACGCAGCGCGGCCCCGGCTACAGTTGGCTTGGATGAAACTAAACATTAATGTTTAGCTTGCACCCTCGCCAACACTGCGCCATAAATCGGGCAAGTCCCCGAAAGCATAAAATGCCCTGAGGGTAGCCCCTTGAAGCGGCAGTTCCGGCAGTCCACCGGATTTGCGCACTTGGCTGCGATATGCCCCATCTGTCCACACTGTCGGCATACGTCCTGCTTAAGGCGGCACTCGGACACCTTGTGGTCGAAGCCGACACACCTATGGCAAGCATAGGTGCGGACGAGGGACCGGCATCGGTATGAGAACCACTTTATATAGACCCGTCCGGTCTTTTCAAAAGTCGCCAGGGCCCTCTCGTCAACTTCTAGCGTCAGATTAACGCTGGCGCCATCAGTGACGGACCACGGCTTCGACTCAAGGTGTACTGCCTTGTTGAACACCGCTGCTGTCATCTCCTCCTTGAAGTTGTTCGTATACAACTCCTCCATGAACACCTCGGGCAGGATCGATGTGTCCACATCGAACACCGTTATTCTCGGCCTCAATCCCTTGTTCGGCTGGATGTTGAGTCCAACCTCCGCGAACTTGGTGTTTGCCACCACTCTATTGAGCTCGCCCTTCGATGGTGTGCGGATGACCGCGCCGCCTCGCTTGAGCTCTCGCACCTCATGCACCCGCACTCCAAGGGTGGGTGCGACCTCCTCCATGATTCGTTTAGCCACCATTTTGCCCGACTCGCTCGGGTCCCGACTCGTGACCACTGCGGACCACGTCTCAACTGGCTTGTTGATCCGTGGGGCAGCGATCGGCACTCCTGGGACGGGGACAGCGGTGCGGGCAGCATGGTGGGCAACTTGGTGAGCAGCAGTTGGGGTGGGGGCGGCGAGCTGTGCTGCAGACGATCTGCCTGCCAGGCTCTCAAGCAGAGCGTTCCGCACTGCCAGCGACGTGGACAGCTCCTCCAATCGCTTTCCGGCTGCCGACACCTCGCGCGCGGCTTCAGGAGCGACACCCACCAGGGCAAGACGGGTCATTTCGGCAGCTGCCGAAAGCTCCGCTATAATCGCCCCTGTCCCCTCGGCCACTATCTTCCATGCTGAGGCACTCGCGATGATGGGGGCGGCGGCGGCTCCAACGTAGTCCTCTGCGGCGGTTGCATTCAGCGGCTCTCTTTGCAGCGGCCCTAGTGGCGGGCTTGGCAAACTCATCTGCGCTTTCCACCGCTTGCCTCTTCGGCTCAACGGGTACGCAGGGGGGGGAAAACGTGCTACGGCCTCTTCCTCTCCTAGCCCTCCTCCTTCCATCGATGGCGACGCTGGCAACCGACTCGGCACTAGATGCAGTGCCGGCCACGCTTCTGGCGTCCATTATTGTGGCGCCCTCCGTCGGCTACACCACGCGATAGCCCGGACACTAAACCGCTTAACTTCTTTCCAAACCGCACTGCTTTACTTGCGCTGCTTGCACTGGTTTGCACTGCTTTTTTAAGATCGCACTGCTTCGCACTATGTGCACTGCTTATCAAGCAGTGAACGAGTTTACACAGCTTTGCACTGCTTTCGCGTCGACCTGGGCACAAGCAGTTTTATTGCTGTTTACAGTAATATTTACCGCAAAGTTTTATGGCTTTGTTTACGCCAAAGCGAACACCTGCACCTTATCTTTTGCTTTCGAAACAAAAATAACTCCGCGACACGTCTGCTCGCGACGAACGTCTGGAACAAACTGAACTGTAGGGACAGAAAAGTCAGTGGGCTTAACGTGAGCACCTGCCATGTTGGCTTAATCTCACGGTATTCGAAAATACAAGGAGCCGAAACAATGCGTCGGACTATCGCCCCTCCAGGACACTGTCCCTGCTCGAACAGTATCCCTTCGGTACCAATTGAATGAATGCCGGGCGGAGGCAATACATTCCCTCATTGGTGGGAGGTGAGGCCGGTCTAAAACATCATAAAAAGCTATGTATTGGTTGAAACGCAACTCCACGTCGAGCAAGCTCTACCCGCTTTGGGTATAAACCACAGCCACCACGATACTCCCCGAAGGGCGGCAACCAAAAAGTCAGGACGGAACAAGTTCCGTGGGCTCCTGGCTACCCGTGGTACCAAATTTACTTACAGTTTTGGTCGACTGCCGTAGATGTATACTACCCAGTTTAACCCACCGGCCTAAGAATGGATCGTCTTATTGTTTTCGACTTCCATGATCACCGTCCTGCTGTTTTAAGCAACCAACGCCTTTCATGGTTTCTGTATGAGTTGTTAATTTGGGCACCGTAACATTACGTTTGGTTCATCCCACAGCGCCAGTTCTGCTTACCAAAAGTGGCCCACTGGGCACATTATATCATAACCTTAAACTTCATATCAAGAAAGTTAAGGTTCTTACCCATTTAAAGTTTGAGAATAGGTTAAGATCGTTTCGACCCTAAGGCCTCTAATCATTCACTTTACCAGATAAGATTATTTTATACAACAGTTAAATGCACCAGCTATCCTGAGGGAAACTTCGGAAGGAACCAGCTACTAGATGGTTCGATTGGTCTTTCGCCCCTATACTCAATTCTGACAATCGATTTGCACGTCAGAGCTGTTTCGGTCTTCCATCAGGGTTTCCCCTGACTTCAACCTGATCAAGTATAGTTCACCATCTTTCGGGTCACAGCATATATGCTCAAGGTACGTTCCAGTTAGAGGCATAAATAATATAAATATTATTATACATAACTATATAGAGCGCCACGGGACTGCGTTAATTAACTATAAATAGTTAAAAAACTTATCCCATTAATAGTCAAGTTAATTACGCTATTAGGTTTATATCCCAATAACTTGCACATATGTTAGACTCCTTGGTCCGTGTTTCAAGACGGGTCCCGAAGGTATCCTGAATCTTTCGCATTGTTAATCATACAAATGCATATAATAAACACAAATATCAATGATAATTATGCCATTATATAATTCCGAAAAATTAACGCACTTTAATCATATAAATCTATCAGCACTTTATCAAATTTATATCTTTTAATTTATGTTAAATGCAAGCATATAATTCAAATAAGCAATCAGACATAATTTTATGATAAATATTTATGCTAATAGATTACAATGTCCTTATATGGAAAAAATGCACACTATTATTATAATATTGTTTAAAATATTACAATTCTAATGATGAATTTTCCATAACGGATATTCAGGTTCATAGGGCTTAACCTCTAAGCAGTTTCACGTACTATTTAACTCTCTATTCAGAGTTCTTTTCAACTTTCCCTCACGGTACTTGTTTACTATCGGTCTCATGGTTATATTTAGTTTTAGATGGAGTTTACCACCCACTTAGTGCTGCACTATCAAGCAACACGACTCTTTGGAAACACCATCTAGTAATCATTAACGTTATACGGGCCTGGCACCCTCTATGGGTAAATGGCCTCATTTAAGAAGGACTTAAATCGTTAACTTCTCATACTAGAATATTGATGTTCCGTACACTGCATCTCACATTTGCCATATAGACAAAGTGACTTAGTGCTGAACTGATTTCTTTTCGCTCGCCGCTACTAAGAAAATCCTTGTTAGTTTCTTTTCCTCCCCTAATTAATATGCTTAAATTCAGGGGGTAGTCCCATATGAGTTGAGGTTGTATAAAACAATGTTAATTGAACATTATTTATTGTTCAATATAATGGGTAATACTTTTGTTCTGAAGTTCCATAAATTTTACAAGAATTCTTTTATCACACATCATTAATAAGAGACAATTCTAGATGAAGGAAAAATTTATTTTTCTTTTATGCTAGAAATATAATTCTTCAGTTTTCTCATACAAAATATACAATGAGTACCATCCATATATATATTAATATTATGAATATATTATGCATATCAGGGACACACATAATCTATCCAATAATATACCATATGCTTAAAACTTCGAAAAATTTTAAACAACTTAATTAGCAAAGTCTTACAACCCTCAACCATATGTAGTCCAAGCAGCACTATAAAATTAATTAAAGTACATAACAGCATGGACTGCGATATGCGTTCAAAATGTCGATGTTCATGTGTCCTGCAGTTCACACGATGACGCACAGTTTGCTGCGTTCTTCATCGACCCATGAGCCGAGTGATCCACCGCTTAGAGTGATAATTTTATTTTGGTTTTTTTCATTACGTCACAAATATTTTGATTGAAAGAAATTAAAAATACACCATTTTACTGGCATATATCAATTCCTTCAATAACATTTTTTATACCTAAACTGTGTTGCGAAATGTCTTAGTTTTACATATTCTTTAAAAATATAGCATGAATAAGATTATTATATAGATGCAAGAATTAAATATTTTTATAGAAATATGCAAAGCATTAACCTGAAAGCAGGTACAACACTTAAAATTTAGGTTGTTGCGTTTATATAATGTATGCGCATATAACAATGAACAATACATCTGTGCAACGCATGTATATTATGGTACATATACGCGCAAGTTTTTTCATCATAAAAACGCATAAACACAGACAAATCCCAAATTGAAAATGATAGATATTAAATAAATATATACTAATTGGGCATAAGTATGTGTAAATGTGTTTAAATGAATATTTATTTATATTCAGAAAAAT
>NW_020824940.1:137500-140000 GCF_003285875.2 Drosophila novamexicana | reverse complement strand
TTAACGTGAGCACCTGCCATGTTGGCTTAATCTCACGGTATTCGAAAATACAACGAGCCGAAACAATGCGTCGGACTATCGCCCCTCCAGGACACTGTCCCTGCTCGAACAGTATCCCTTCGGTACCAATTGAATGAATGCCGGGCGGAGGCAATACATTCCCTCATTGGTGGGAGGTGAGGCCGGTCTAAAACATCATAAAAAGCTATGTATTGGTTGAAACGCAACTCCACGTCGAGCAAGCTCTACCCGCGTTGGGTATAAACCACAGCCACCACGATACTCCCCGAAGGGCCGCAACCAAAAAGTCAGGACGGAACAAGTTCCGTGGGCTCCTGGCTACCCGTGGTACCAAATTTACTTACAGTTTTGGTCGACTGCCGTAGATGTATACTACCCAGTTTGGCCTCCACCGGCCTAAGAATGGATCGTCTTATTGTTTTCGACTTCCATGATCACCGTCCTGCTGTTTTAAGCAACCAACGCCTTTCATGGTTTCTGTATGAGTTGTTAATTTGGGCACCGTAACATTACGTTTGGTTCATCCCACAGCGCCAGTTCTGCTTACCAAAAGTGGCCCACTGGGCACATTATATCATAACCTTAAACTTCATATCAAGAAAGTTAAGGTTCTTACCCATTTAAAGTTTGAGAATAGGTTAAGATCGTTTCGACCCTAAGGCCTCTAATCATTCACTTTACCAGATAAGATTATTTTATACAACAGTTAAATGCACCAGCTATCCTGAGGGAAACTTCGGAAGGAACCAGCTACTAGATGGTTCGATTGGTCTTTCGCCCCTATACTCAATTCTGACAATCGATTTGCACGTCAGAGCTGTTTCGGTCTTCCATCAGGGTTTCCCCTGACTTCAACCTGATCAAGTATAGTTCACCATCTTTCGGGTCACAGCATATATGCTCAAGGTACGTTCCAGTTAGAGGCATAAATAATATAAATATTATTATACATAACTATATAGAGCGCCACGGGACTGCGTTAATTAACTATAAATAGTTAAAAAACTTATCCCATTAATAGTCAAGTTAATTACGCTATTAGGTTTATATCCCAATAACTTGCACATATGTTAGACTCCTTGGTCCGTGTTTCAAGACGGGTCCCGAAGGTATCCTGAATCTTTCGCATTGTTAATCATACAAATGCATATAATAAACACAAATATCAATGATAATTATGCCATTATATAATTCCGAAAAATTAACGCACTTTAATCATATAAATCTATCAGCACTTTATCAAATTTATATCTTTTAATTTATGTTAAATGCAAGCATATAATTCAAATAAGCAATCAGACATAATTTTATGATAAATATTTATGCTAATAGATTACAATGTCCTTATATGGAAAAAATGCACACTATTATTATAATATTGTTTAAAATATTACAATTCTAATGATGAATTTTCCATAACGGATATTCAGGTTCATAGGGCTTAACCTCTAAGCAGTTTCACGTACTATTTAACTCTCTATTCAGAGTTCTTTTCAACTTTCCCTCACGGTACTTGTTTACTATCGGTCTCATGGTTATATTTAGTTTTAGATGGAGTTTACCACCCACTTAGTGCTGCACTATCAAGCAACACGACTCTTTGGAAACACCATCTAGTAATCATTAACGTTATACGGGCCTGGCACCCTCTATGGGTAAATGGCCTCATTTAAGAAGGACTTAAATCGTTAACTTCTCATACTAGAATATTGATGTTCCGTACACTGCATCTCACATTTGCCATATAGACAAAGTGACTTAGTGCTGAACTGATTTCTTTTCGCTCGCCGCTACTAAGAAAATCCTTGTTAGTTTCTTTTCCTCCCCTAATTAATATGCTTAAATTCAGGGGGTAGTCCCATATGAGTTGAGGTTGTATAAAACAATGTTAATTGAACATTATTTATTGTTCAATATAATGGGTAATACTTTTGTTCTGAAGTTCCATAAATTTTACAAGAATTCTTTTATCACACATCATTAATAAGAGACAATTCTAGATGAAGGAAAAATTTATTTTTCTTTTATGCTAGAAATATAATTCTTCAGTTTTCTCATACAAAATATACAATGAGTACCATCCATATATATATTAATATTATGAATATATTATGCATATCAGGGACACACATAATCTATCCAGTAATATACCATATGCTTAAAACTTCGAAAAATTTTAAACAACTTAATTAGCAAAGTCTTACAACCCTCAACCATATGTAGTCCAAGCAGCACTATAAAATTAATTAAAGTACATAACAGCATGGACTGCGATATGCGTTCAAAATGTCGATGTTCATGTGTCCTGCAGTTCACACGATGACGCACAGTTTGCTGCGTTCTTCATCGTCCCATGAGCCGAGTGATCCACCGCTTAGAGTGATAATTTTATTTTGGTTTTTTTCATTACGTCACAAATATTTTGATTGAAAGAAATTAAAAATACACCATTTTACTGGCATATATCAATTCCTTCAAT